>NC_045968.1:53025487-53293953 GCF_010909765.2 Amblyraja radiata
CTGATTCAGCACCATCCATCACGACCACATCTACTTCGGTATCCACCAATACCACGGCTATTACCTCATTACCGACAAGCTCCACTACGACAACCACAACAGTCGTGCCAACACCATCTGCTAATAGAGGTAAGTGCATGAATTATTTATGATGATATGAAAGTAAGATGATATTAAAACGTGATGTCCCCTTGGAATAAGTCAAATAGTTTTGAAGCATATTTCAAGCTTAGATAAATTCTAAGGAACAATGAAAATAATATTTTGATTTAATATAATATAAAATAAAATATTTAGTATTTAATATGATATTAAAGAGAACTAATGATCTTTGCAGCATGATGTGAAATGATGGTGCAAGCAAATTCACTAGTAGCTTTCAGAAGGAATAAATATATCAAAAAATGTTTATTTTCTGTTGTACGCAAAAGAATGAGACTAGAGACACAAGGAAATGTAGATGCTGGAATCTTGAGTGAAACACAAAGTGCTGGAGTAACTCAACAGGTCAGTCAGCATCTCTGGATAAACTGGGATTCTTCTTCAGACTGATTGTAGTCTGGGTGAGAAACCCAGACAAGAGGTGTGAGCAAGACAAAGTCTGGCAAGTGATAGGCGGATACAGGTGAGGGGGGTTTGATTAGCAAATGGGTGTTCAAAAGCTAGAAAAGAAAATGATATAAAAGGGGGCCTGATAAGGAGAGAAGAGGAGTGAAATATAAAGACAAAGGGTGGGATAATGGTGGATGGGAACGGGGGAGATGGAATAGTGAAATAAATTGTGGCAATGATGGTCAGGGATGAGAGGAGAGGAAAGTGGGAGTTGTTACTTAAAATTGGTGAATTAAATGTTCATATCATTGGGTTGTAAGCGGAATATAAGGTGTTGTTTGTTCAGTTTACTTGTGGCCTCCCTCTGACAATGGAGGAGACATAGGACAGATAAGACAGTATAGGAATGGGTGTTAAAATGGTTGGCAATTGGAAGGTTCAGCAGGCTTTGGCAGACTGAGTACACACATTTGGCAAAATGGTTGCGTGGTCTACATTTGGCTCGTCAATGCAAAGGAAACCACAACCGGAGCACCAAATGCAGTAGCTGAGGTGACAAGGTATGGGTGGAGGTGTTACATGTCCTGTAATTGTAGGGGACATTACCGGGGAAAGGGGTGGGATTGAGTGGGAAGTGATGATTGAAGCAATGATTTGAAGAGGGAGTGGTCTATGCAGAAGGGAGGGTGGGGATAGGAAGATTCTGCTTGGGATCATGTTGAATGTGGGGCAAATGTCAGAAAAGGGTGTGTTGAAGAAGAGGCTGGTGGGTTGAAAGTTGATGCCGAGGGGCATCTACCTTCGTTCTAGTTTGGGGGAGGGGGAGTGCAAGTATAATTGCTGGACAGTGAGGAGAGGGATCCATCAATAACAGCAGTGGGTGAAACCACGATTATTAAAAAAAGAGGACATATTGGATGTCCTGGAGTGAAAAGCTTCATCTTGGGAAAAGGTGTGGTGGAGGTGCAAAAATTGAGAGGCGAGGCTGACATGCTTGCAAGAGGCAGGATGGGAGGAGGTGTTGTGAAGATAACTGGGAGTCGCTAGGCTTGTAGTAGACATCAGTGTATCTATTGTGATGGAGACACAGATATTGAGAAAGGGGAAAGTGTCAGAGATAGTCCAGTAAATTTGAGGGCAAGGTGGAAGTTATGATAATACATATGCTCAATATTGAATAACAGAGCAGTTCCTATTTTCTTCTTATTGCAGATAGATCTGTCAGACTTACAATTTTATTACCACAAAATGATCACAGATGTAGCCAATTAGATGGGACTGAATGTGCCAGAAAATATGTTCTGCCTATATTCAGAATTCTAATTATAAATGGTTTATTTAAATATATATGTTTTGAAGCTGTTTGAAAAAAAAAATTATGTTCAAATGATGCACCTTAGTATTGGAATAATAAAAATCAAGTATTTTGTTTCAAATTGTCCTGAATTTAGCTGCTAATACAACTCTATTTGAAGAGGGTCACATAATTAGATAGTTTTATAATGGTGGTAGAGAGGGAATGGAGTGGAGCTATATATTATTTTAGTTTAGTTTAGAGATACAGCGCAGAAACAGGCCCTTCGGCCCACCGGATCCGTGCCGACCAGCGATCCCCACAGATTAACATTATCCAACACCCACTCGAGACAATTTTACATTCACACCAAGGCAATTAACCTACAAACTTGTACGTCTTTCTGTCATCAGAACAATGAAAGAAGCAACCAGTCCTCCCCCCTACCTCTTCACATGCACAAACATTTCCCCTGACTAGTTTATATTACCATTAACAGATATATTGAACAATTTGGTCAGACTTTATGAATTCATTTTCATTTTGTAATTAGACATTCAATAAATGTCAATTATAATAAACTATTCCAATGTTTTCTTTCAGCTCTTCCTGACAGAAGAGTCAATATTACATTGCCTGTAATCAGCAGTAGTAGGAGTTCAAATATTTCAGGTCAGGTTCATGAAAAGGTATGCCAATTTTATTTCCCTTCCTTGCTTGTTGAACTTTTTTATTTGTAGACAGAGTATTTAAGTATTCTATATAATGGTTAAGAGTGATAATTTCTTCAAGATGTTTACAATAATTAACAGCACACCAATGTGATGCAGAAGTATAACATAAAATGTTGTCTCAACAAGCTAATGTTAGATTATTCCAAATCAAGAACACTAAATAGCCTAACGTTGCTGGGTTTCACACAAAATCAAGATTAAAACATTCTTACATCAGTCCACGGGGGATTAGGCATCCACTGAGTCCGCACCGACCAGTGACCCCCGCACATTAACACTATCTTACACACACAAGGACCAATTTACAATTATACCAAGCCAATTAACCTACAAACCTGCGTGCCTTTGGAGTGTGGGAGGAAACCCACACAGGTCATGGGGAGAACATACAAACTCCGTACAGACAGCACCCGTAGTCGGGATTGAACCCAGGTCTCTGGCGCTGCAAGTGCTGTAAAGCAGCAACTCTACCGCTGCGCCATTGTGGCGCCCTTCTGACACATCTGTGTAATTGTACAGAGTGCCTGGATTTGTGATTTCTGTGTTCAACACATTGTATTAGACTAAAGGGCCTGTCCCACGAGCATGCAACTGCATGCAGCAAGCACGACCAAACTGGAAGCGGGGGTCGCACGGAGGTCGAGTGATCCCCGTACAGGGCCGGTCCCACCAGCATGCGACTGCATGTGGCGAGCGCGACCAAACCAGAAGCGGGGGCCGCGCGGAGGTCGAGTGAGTGACGTGAAGTTCGAGCGAAGTCCGCGGGAAGTTCGCTCGTGACGTACGGCGTTGAGACGGTGCGTACGCCGTCAAGACGCTGCATATGCCCGTCGATGCGGTGCGTACGGCCTCAATGCAGCTGCGGGCTGGCAGGCTGTTGCCACGCGGAATTTTTGAACACTGTCAGTTTTCCGGAGCCCCGCGCGATGTCGGGACCAGCTCCGCACAACTCCATACGGCTCCAGCGATCGAAGTGGGATCGGCCCCGCGAGACCGTACGGCTCAAGCGACCACGTTAGGTCGTGCTTGCCGCATGCAGTCGCATGCTCGTGGGACAGGCCCTTAACACTGCACAGTGCCAATTTCTGCTTCATTACATCGAACAATGTTAACATTGAAAATAAATTAAAAATACTTTGATTTTTATAGATCTATGAAAAGGCAAAAAATGTGAGACGCTTTAAGAATGCTACGGAACCTCTAATATGGTTGGTATAGTTTAAGTCTATAAACTATTCTATACTGGAAACCCTCATTTTAATGGACCCCTTTATAACAGATTTTAGATACAGTGGATGAAGCTGCCAATGCCACTTCCAGCTCTCACTGTCTCCCCAGCTGTTTAGAGCCCCGGCCTCCGACCACAGCCCCGACTCGCAAGGCGCCCAACCGAGCCCTTCTTCACCCGCCACACTGTCTGGTGACACGGCTGTTGTTGCGGCTCATGTTGTAGCCCCTGGGGACAGCGCTTTCTTCAGGCCACCCCCACCGACAGGATGCTCTTGGTCACCTTGGGGCACCCTCTCACCTGTTGCTGCTTCTTGCTGTCGGCGAAGACTTTGGCCGCATGTACCAGGCACCCACCAATCTGTGTAAATAAAACTTGGCCCTCACATCTCGTTTACCTACCTCCATATGACGTCTGAAACATCAAAACCATGGATCATTGAGCAGCCAGCCATGTCCTGTCCCTCTTGTAACCAAGTCTCCATAATAGCCACATCATCATACTTTCAAGCACTGATTCAGGATCTAGATTGATCTACAAGGATATTGGTCCTCCTTGTCCAAGTCAAGGGGAGAACATACAAGCAGCACCTGTAGTCGGGATCGAACGCGGGTCTCCAGTGATGTAAGGCAGCAACTCTACCGCTGTACCACCATGCTGCCCTTGCCACTAAATAGTTCATTTAGTTAATTAATACTAATGTCTTAATTGAAAGACAGTTCGATGCATTTTAAAAGTAATATTTTTGCTCTGTTAATATTTTTTTAACTATTGAAATCCACCAGCAGTTTCTAAACATATTATCAAACATATAGAAACATTGGAAATTGAAAACTGGTGATATAAGCATTGAGTCATAAAGAATGACAACTGGCCAATCAACCCAGCTGGTCCATGACGATCAAGATGCATGATCTACTCTAGTCCCACCTGCCTGCATTTGTCCCATATCCCTCTAAATATTTTCTATTCATGTACCTGTTCAAATCTCTCTATAAATGTTATGGAACCTGCCTCAACTAACTCCTCATACTCCATATTCTACACACTCACCACCATCTGTATGGAAAAAGTTGCCCCTCAGGTTCCAATTAACCTTAAACAATGTCCACAGACCCTCAAATCCTAACAGCATCTTTGTAACTCTTCTCCATTCTCTTTCCAGCTTTACAACATCTTTCTTATAGCAAGGTGACCAAAACTGAACACATATATTACAAATGCAGCCTCAACGTCTTGTATGACAGTAACATAGCATCCCAAATTCTATACTCAGTATGTTGACTGATGAAGGCCAATCTTCTTGACCACCCTATCTACCTGTGATTACACTTTCAAGGAACAATTTCCTGTACCCTTCTTCTGGGCTTCTGAGACATGACCTCCCACATACAAAACCATGCTGACTTAATCCCTTAATCAATACCTGTTTATCCAAATGCATATATATCTTATCCCTCAGAGTACTCTCCAGTAACTTGCCTACCACAGATGTTATACACACTGGTCTACATTTCTCTTTGGCTTTTCTTTGGACCCCATCTTAAATAGAGGCACAAGATTAGCCACACACCAGTATTCCGGTACCTCACCCACATCTAAGGATGGTTTGTAATTTACAGCCATGCCCCCTGCAATTTTGTTCTGTAGCTTCCCGCATTGTCCTCAGATATAGCTGACCAGGCACAAGAGATTTGTCTTCCATTAATTTTCCCAATGTCCCCAGCCTATCTTTTTCCACAGTAAAAACATGAGAAATACTAATTACGGACTTTGCCCATCTCATGCTGCTCCACACAGAGATGACTGCTCTGGTTTCTATGGGTTTAAGAAGGTAGACAAAAGTGCTGGAGAAACTCAGCGGGTGCAGCAGCATCTAAGAAGCGAAGGAAATAGGCAACGTTTCGGGCCAAAACCCTTCTTCAGACTGGTTTCTATGGGGCCCTATTCTCTCTCTCATCACCCTCTTTCCCTTAATTTATAATCTCTTTGGATTACCCTTAATATTATCTGCCAGAGCTATCTCCTACTCTCTTTTTGCCCTCCTGACTTTCTTAAGTATATCCTTAGTTCTTGAAACTCCTCCACTTGATCCCAGCTGTCGATACCTCTCCCATGCCTCCTTCTTTTACCTGACTAGAGCCTCAATTTCTTAAAAGCAGTCAGTGGGTATCAGGGTGGTTGGTGCTTGATCATGATCTCAGATTGTGCAACCTCAGATTGCTCTCCACAGACTGTTCCATTTCAAGAGCATCGACACATGAATGATAAATAAGATAAATGCAGCAAGTGCAAGGGACAAGAGCCATTGTTGTCTTAAGTTCTCCCTCCTTCCCCAATCCCCAGATCTTATAAGGTCATGAAATCATAAATGATAAGAGCAGAATTAGGCCATTCAGCCCATCAAGTCTATGCCACCATTCAATCATGGCTGATCTATCTCTCCCTCCTAACCCCATTCTCCTACCTTCTCCCCGTAACCCCTGACACCCGTACTAATCAAGAATCTATCTATCTCAGCCTTAAAAATATCCAGTGACTCTGCTTCCACAGCCTTCTGTGGTAAAGAATTCCACAGATTCATCACCCACTGACTAAAGAAATTCTTCCTCATCCCATTCCTAAAGGAACATCCTTTAATTCTGAGGCTATGACTCCTAGACTTTCCCACTAGTGGAAACATTATGTCCCATCCACTCTATCCAAGCCTTTCACTATTCGGTAAGTTTCAATGAGGTCCGCCCTCATCCTTCTAAACTTCAGCGAGTACAGGCCCAGTAGGGTCAACGCTCATCATATGTTAACCCACTCATTCCTGGAGAAACACATTATATTCCTTTATAAACATCTCGAGCTTTATCTGAATGATCCTGGGTAGTTCCATGGCCTTCCAATCAATCCTGGTCAAAAGCTGATATCATCCTCTAAGCCCTGCATTCCCTCTCTCTCCATCCCTCTCCCACCCAAGTCACACCAGGTTCCCGTTCTCAAATAGCAAACAGCTAACAATGGCCTGTTTCCTTTATCACCGTTACCTTTTTGCATACCTTTCATTCATTTGTTCTATATCTCTCTACATCACTGTCTGCATTTCTTGTTTCCCTTTCCCTTGACTAGTCTCTTGAATTGGATAATAATCAATAATAATAATGTGTCGTGTCTGCTTTAAATGAACCAGTTATTCCCACAACAAGTTGAACGGCAGTCTGAAAACTTATGATCCATACGACAACTTTTAGAAATGCTTTCAAGTTGCTCAAGTTTGAATGTTTTATTTTTGAAACAGTTCATTTATATAGGCATTGTCATTTTAATCTGAACATAGAGTCATAGAGTGATACGGTGTGGAAGCAGGCCCTTCAGCCCAACTTGCCCTCATCGGCCAACATGTCCCAGCTATACTAGTCCCACCTGCCTATGTTTGGCCCATATACCTCCAAACCTGGCTTATCCTTGTAAGACGTTCAGAATTTTAGTTTTTTATTGTTCTGTTGATAATAATTACAAGTTATCAATTCATATAATAAATACGATGACTAATCTATGCATCTGCCATCCACAAACAGGATACGGGACGGAAATCTGGTTACTTCTGCAGAGCTTCTATTTGAATACAATGCAATGCTGACTGTAATTAATTTTCTAAATAATGAATTACATCCTGCAATTGTGAATGCTTTCAACACTACCACACGTACACGTGTCCAGCGTGCCGTGGCACCTGTTGACCTTGGAACTTTGAATAGAACTGATATTCAAGATATAACCAGATGTAAGTACAAGATTTCAACGTTTATAGAGTGATATGGTACTATGGTGGCACAGTGATATAATAATCTGGGGAGCAGAGTTTAAATCTCGCCACATCAGAGGTGAAACTTAAATCTGGGAAAAGAACAATCGGTCTTGGTAATGATGAACCCTGAAATTTACTAAATTGCTGTAAAAATCAATCTGGTCCATGAATGTCCTTCGGGGAAGATGCCTGTCCTGTCATTCTTGCCTGTCCGGTTACCAGAATGCTGCCTGAATTAGCGGGTATCACCTATAGGGAGAGACTGATCAAACTTGGTTTGTTTTGTCTGAAACATTGGATGTTGAGAGACCTGATAGAATATATCAAATTATGTGAGACATGGATAGTGTAGACAGTCAGATGCTCACTGCAGCTTGATTAATTTTACGTGATATCAAGAAATAGTTCTGAGTACTGAAAGCAGGAAAAGCGTTGGGAGCAGATAGCATCCCCGTTTTGTACTGAAGGCCATAACTAGCTGGGCCTCTACGTAAGGTGATTAATACAATCACAACACTGGCATCAACTCAATAGTGTAGAAATTGCCCATGTATATCCTATTCACAAAATTCAGGACAAATTCAGTTTGGTAAATAACTGTCCAGTCAAGGAGATTAAAGGTGTCATCAACAACGCGGTCAAGCAGCCATTTGTGCAGTTTGGATTTTGTCAGGACTAGCTGCCTGCAAATCTCATCACAACCTTGGTTCAAACATTGACAAATGAGCTTAACTCCAGATTGCCCTGTATTATTAAGCCAACTGACAGCACAGGTAAAATATTAACGTGATTGCAGTCATAACTCAGCAAAATCAAATTTATTCGTCACATGCAACTGAAGGTGCAGTGAAATGAATTTGCCAGCAGCGATACACTTCAAAAAGATCACCCAATACACTATATAATTTAACACAAACATCCACCACAGCATTCTTCACTGTGGTGGAAGGCAAAAAAAGTTCAGTCTGTCCTCCTCCTTTGTTCATCCATGGTCAGGGCCATGAACCCTCCGTAGTCGCCACTACAGATGGCCCGATGTACAGACCCTCTCGTCAGGATAATCTAAACTCTGATGTTGGGACGGTTGAACACACACCGCGGCTTGGAGCATCTGAATCGGCACTTTCCTACTGGAGACCTCGGCTTCAGGATGTTGTAGGCCGCAGGCCGGTGGTCGGAGCTCTTCTCCGGCGATACCCAGCAAGGGGACTGCGGATGGCAAGTCCACGCCACGCCTGCGGCTAGAAACTCCGCAGACCACATCCCCATGATGCCAAAGTCACAAGGCCAGCGATCGGAGCACTCCTTTCTGGTGACCCCCGGCAAGGGTTCGCCCGCTCCGCGATGGAAAAGTCCATGCTGCGCCGGCTGCTGCAGCTCTGGGTCTGACTCTGGGAAAGGCCGCTCCAATCCAAGCTGTTAGGCCACAAGAGGGGAGGCAGAAAAGCAACATGAAAAAAGTCGCCTCTCCGTCGAGGGTGACTGAAGAATGGTTTCCCCCTTTCCCCCCCACACAAGACACACTGAGAACCACCCAAAACAAACACTAAGACAAACGGGAAAAAAAATTGAAATAACGAACTCGCTGCTGGCAAGGCAGCCGACTCACAGTGCCTCCAACTGAGTTCTGATGTAACGAATTATGATTGTGAAAGAACAATCACATCAGCCCTAGGTTATCACTGCTCAGGAAGAACTCAGGGTAATTTCCTATCTGGGACCATTTTCACAAAAGTGCCAGGTAAAGGCCTTTAATAAAGGGTTTACTTGAATAATTAGGTTCCCTTATCAAGTAACCTATCATAAACATCCTCGGGGGTTCCTACTAACCAGACATGAAAATGGAGCAGCCACATCAATGCCATCATAGAATGTTTATTCTGCAGTGAGTGACTCACCATTGACTGCCTAAGGATGTTCGACCTTTCACAAGATGAAAGTCAGGAATATAATGGGATTCTCAACAAAGGTCTAGATGAATTCAGCTCCAAGAATTCTCAAGAAGCATCTGAGAGGAAGCAACCGCTTTGATGGGTACCCCTTCCCTCATTCATTTTGACACACAGTGATTGCAGTGTGTGCCATCTACAAAATATACTGCAGTTACTCTGGGGCAATTGTGACAGCGCTTAACAAAAATGTGACCTCCTACTACATTAAAGGAAAATAGGGAACAGGTACATGGGAATACCATCTCAGGATTTCCCTGCAAGTGTCATAATATCGTGCTTTGGAAATATGTAATTGGTTCATCATCATCTTGGAACTGCTGACCCAATACTTTAAACCAGAGATGGACACAAAATGCTGGAAGGACAGGTAGCATATCTGAAGAGAAGGAATGAGTGACGTTTTGGGTCGAGAACCTTCTTCAGACTGCTTTCAGACTGCAGTCTGAAGAAGGGCCTCGACCTGAGACGTCACCCATTCCTTCTCTCCAGAGATGCTGCCGAGTTACTCCAGCATTTTGTGTCTAACTTGGGCATTGATAGTACTTTCACCAGATATTCTACAGAGGTTCAAGTAGGTATCTCACCGCCACCTTCTTAAGCAAGGGTAGGGATGGGGAATTTATGTCAGGCAAACATCAAATAGGTCATTGTCAAACAAAGAAAACAGTAATTACGTAATCTTGTAAAAATAAATCTAAATTAGATTCAACTGGTTAGCATTGCTTTATACTTCAGCAAATGTGTGCATGGTTAGTTTTAAGTAAACAACTGACATGCCAGAGAACAACTCAGAATAATAGTAGAGATTCTCAAGGTGACATTCTTACAGATTTTCCTTTGATATTATCTGTAAAAAGTTTGGAAATACCCAAACTTCCACAATTTCTTTTCAAAGCATTTATTATAAATGTTTCCCTTTCCGAAATATTATTGATAATACATCCATTATTTCCCGATTCTGAATTGATACTCAGCCTTAAATTACTGAACATTCTCTTTTTTATTTCAGTATCGAACAAACAGTTATTGGGTTACTTCAGCTGCAACAACTCTATATATGCTGGTTATGTGGTTGTGTGGGATGAGAAAAATGGAATTGTTTGCCGTTCACCCTGTGACATGAATTACTGTTTGAATCAAGCAGAGTGCCAGCATCCGCTGACCGGACCTTCGTGCAAGTATAAAAACATATTTTTTTTAATATTGAGTAGTTGTTTGAGAGGGCAAGGAAATAAATTTTATGTGCATGCATTTTGTCGTGTTATAAGCTAATCTCATTAATAACTTGTACGTATCTTTTCAAAAGCTGTTTTCTATTGTATAATGAAAAAGATAATTGCATAATGCCCCAAAAGGTTTCCAGAAATAATTCAAGTAACTGAGCCAGGTGCTGCATTTCTCAATGTTATACCATACTAGACCAAGTAGGACCCGTTGGGCCCCATTCCCCCAAAGCAATAATCCACCACTCACCCATTCCCCCAACGCAACCCGTTTCTACCACCACCCATTCCCCCAACGTAACCTGTTTGCCCAACACAATATTTCACCACTCACCCATAGCCCACAACTGCGCAGGCACGGCTCATTTCCCCATATATACCAACACTCTCTCTCCTCCTCTTCACCCTCCCTTTTCTCACCTATTTTATCCTCCCCTCACCCACTCCCTCCATCTCCCTCTCCTTTCCCCTACCCTCAGTCACTCCCTACCCCCACCCTCCTTAACCACTCACCCTTCCCTACCCCCCTGACCAATTGGGCCCTGTTCCCCAACACAATATTCCACCACTCACCCGTTCCCCCAACACAACCCGTTCCCCCAACGCAATATTCCGCCACTCACCCACAGCCCCCAACTGCGCAGGCGCAGCTCATATATGCCCTCCCCCTCCTCTTCACCCTCCCTCTTCCCTCCCCTCCCCTCCTCCCCTCCTCCCCTCCCTCCTTCACCTCTCCCTCCCTTTCCTTTTCCCTACCCTCAGTCACTCCCTCCTTCACCTCTCCCCTATCGCACTCCCCCACTAAACACAATGTTTAAACACAATGTTTAAATAACATTTCTTGTCCACCCCTCCCCCACTCCCTCTCTCTCCTTGAAACAATGTAACAAATCTCTCATTGCACTGGGTGGAACACTGTTGATTGGCAGCACATGTAAATGAGATCCCATAGTGATGTCATTGTCGGGAGGAGCAAGCTTACGTAAATGGTATCCCATTGTGACGTCATAGCTGCAAACTGCCAGTAACTGCCACAATGCAACATTTAAAATGTCAATAACTTGTAAAAATTGTAGAGCTTTCGTGTACTGTTTAGGCATAGTTCAGATAACGAAAAGCTGCTGGCAAACAAACAAATACACTCACTCAAATACAAGATGAGAGTTTTAGTAATAAACTAGACCAAGTGGGACCGGTTGGGTCCCTGTCACATGGGTGGCCTGGTCCCCCAATGTAACCAGTTCCCCCAGTGCAATATTCCATCCAATGCAATATTCCGCCATTCACCCATAGTCCCCACGGGAGGCCTGGTCCCCTAACGCAACCCGTTCCCGAAGGCAATATTTCACCACTCACCCATTTCTACAACGCAACCCGTTCCCCCAACGCAAAATTCCACCACTCACCCATAGCCCTCAACTGCACAGGGACTGCTCATTTCACCTGATTTACTCTCCCTCATTTTTAAACTAAATAAAATGCAATTGCACATTCTAGCTAGCAGAACTCAGTGTACTGTGACTTAAAAAAAATGCAATTGCACTTACCAGGGCTAACATGACTCGGTGTGCTTGGATAGCAACAACGTTGCAAACAGGGCTAAAATCCCATTGTGACATCATAGCTGTAAGCACAGGGAAGAATTTTTTCTCAAATTGGTGTTTTGTAAATCTAAAAATGTTAATGACATGTGAAATACAACATCAATCTGAACGAAACTTCACACAAACCACCACAGGAAAATAGTGAGCAAGGTGGTTCAAAATGTTAGTGCAATCATGTACCATTTTTACGTAGTTCCTGGATCACATGGAGATAGACAGAGAGACAGAGAGACAGATAGAAACTAACAATATGAGAGTTTTAGTAATATAGTAATTTAGTAATTTAGTAATATAGATCAACTGGGACCCATTGGGCCCCTATCACACAGGAGGCCTGGTCCCCCAACACATCCCATTCCCCCAATGCAATATTCAACTACTCAACCATAGAACCAATGGGAGGCCTGCCCCCCCCAACGCAACCGGTTCCCCAAGGCAATATTCCACCACTCACCTGTTTCCCCAAAACCAACCCATTCCCCCAGCATAAAATTCGACCACACACCCATAGCACCAAACTGCCCAGTGGCTGCTCATTTCTCCTTATTCACCCTTCCTCATTATAAACTTTTTTTTAAATTCAGTGTACTGTGACTTTAAATGCATTTGCACCTGCTAGAGTTAGCAGTAGTGTGTACTTGGATAGCAACAATGTTGCGAACAGGGCTACAATCCCAATGACATTGTGATGTCATAGCTGTAAGCACAGGGAAGACATTTTTCTCAAATTGGGTTTTTGTGAATCTAAACTGTCAATAACTTGTGAAATATAATATCAACATGAACAAAACATGACACAAACCAACCACATGACAATTTTGAGTCAGGTGGTACAAACATTTTAGCGCTACCGTGTACCATTTTGGCGTAGGTCCAAGGTCACATACGTATAGATATAGATAGATTGAAACAAGACGGGACTTTTAGTAATATACTAGACCTGGTACATGGATAGGAATGTTTAGAGGGATACTAAACTAAGTGTCACATGGGAGGTACACAAAATTGCTGGGGAAACTCAGCGGGTGCAGCAGCATCTATGGAGCGAAGGAAATAGGCGACGTTTCGGACCAAAACCCTTCTTCTGTCACACGGGAGGCCTGGTTCCCCAATGCAACCCGTTCCCAATGCAATATCGCACCACAAACCCATAGCCCCATGGGAGGCATGGTCCCCCAACTGAAGTCATTCGTGAAGGTAAGATTCCAGCACTCCCCTGCCTCCCTCGGCAGTGGGTTTTAAATGAAATCCAATTGCACATCCCCTGCCTGCTGCAGCAGTTCCAATTGCAATACCAATTGGCACTCCTCCTCCTGTTGAATTCGCCCTCCCCTCCTCTTGAACGACTAAGATCAGTGTTCCTGTCTTGCAACTTTGTTTCGAAGTGTGTTGCTGTGAGGAATGATTTTAACAGTAAATTTCTTGTGAAATTTGGCAGTTTAAAAGCTTTAATCACAAATAACTTCTGAAATATAGGATCCAATCTTAAGTGAACCTGATCACTGCCTGAAGACGGAAAATGCAAGTCAAATGTGTGTGCTACTGCGTAGTGTTTTGGCGAAAATACAAAAACACACATATACACATGTACACGATGAGAGTTTTAAAGTTATATAAACTCAACCAAGTCCAACACACCTGTTCTCTACCAATAGCCCCCATGGGAGGTGTGGTCCTCCAACTCAAGCTGTTTCCAAATGTAATATTCCAGCACTCCACGCTTCCCTCTGCAGTAGGCTTTTAAAAAATTCCAATTGCACTTCCCCTGCATGTTGCAATAGCAATTCACCCTCCCCCTCCTGTGAGGTGAAAAGTTCAGAGTGTTCCAGTGTCGCAGCATTGTATCGAAGTGTGTTGGAAGCTGGCAGGAATGATTTTAGTGAAAAACGTGAATCTGAATATGTCTGCTCCCCCAACGGTTTCTCCCAATACAATATTCCACTACTCAGCCATTCCCCAATGCAACTTAACCCATTCCCGAATGAAATAATCCAGCACACCCCTGCCTCCCTCAGCAGTTCCAACTGCATACCAATTGGTCGTTCCCCTCTTGTTCAAAATTCCCATTGAGGTGAAAGGTTCAGAGTTTATGTCTTGCAACTTTGTATCGAAGTGTGTTGGAAGCTTGGAGGAATGATTTTAACAGTAAAAATCTTGTAAAAGTTGAAATTTTTTAAACTTTAATCATGAATAACGTGAAATATAGGATGAAATCTTCAGTGAAGCTGATCACTGCTAGCCGAGCCATTGTAACATCATCAGTTGAAGCTGGTCATTTTAAATTCAAAGTATTACTGATTTTTTTAACTCTAATATATATGAAAAGAGAGAGAGAGAGAGAGGGGGAGAGCCGGGGGGGGGGGGGTCCATCTCAACTGCTGGTGCTGTCTGTATGGAGTTTGTATGTTCTCCCTATGACCGCTTGAGTTTTCTCCAAGATCTTCGGTTTCCTGTTTCCACGCTGTATCTCCAGTGACTAGTGGTGTGCCTCAGAGATCAGTGCTAGGCCCATTGATGTTTGTGGTTTATATTAATGATTTGGATGAGAATGTACAAAGCATTATTAGTAAGTTTGCATATGACACAAAAATACTAGAGCTATGACACTAAAATACTATAGCTATGACACCTGGCTTTTGACCCCCGTTCCCCCACCACCAGTACCATGCTATTGGAATTTGGTCCACGCCTGAGGTATTGCATTGATATTTCTTTCAATTAGGAATTACAACTCAAATGCGGCTTATTTCCCGCACTGTTGGAACAACTAAGTCTAGAAATCTTGCTCATCCTCAGCCTCCCTAACCGCAATTTTCTGCAACTACTACCTTGTTAAGGTCATGAAGAATTTTCAGGCATATTATTTCCTGACTGCCACTTATCTGTGCATGTTCAACAAATCACAAATGTGAGAACTGTAATTGAATTAATTATGTGAAGGTGATGATGATGATAAGCTTTTAAGGTGATATCTCAAGGTTTACATAGACTTTGGCAAGGCATTTGTCAAGCTACCACATGGCAGACTGGTCTCAAAGGTTAGTTTACATGGGATGCAGGCTAAGCTTTCTAATTTGATACAAAATTGACTTGCAGATAGGGTAGTGATTCGGCATGTTTTTCAGACTGGACACTTGTAACAAGTTGTGTGCGACATGGATTGGTGCTAGGTCCATTCTGTTTGATATTTCTATTAACAATTTGGATGTTTCTTTATGTTGCATGGTTAATAAGTTTGCAGATCACACTAGAATTGGTGGTATGGTGGAGTGTAAAGGAGGTTTCCCAAGATAAACTGGGCCAATAGTCTGAAAATAATCCAATTTTTTTAATTGAAAATTTAAAGAGATTTTAAGAAATACATTAGGGAAAGAGAGTAACTGGGAAGAAAATAGAGCCCCTCAGAAATCAAAGTGGTCATTTATGTGGAAAGCTGCAGGAGATGGGCAAGGTCCTCAATGATCCTTCTTTTACTGTGGAGAAAAACTTTAAGGCTAAGGAACCTCAGACAGTTAAGATAGACACAAAATGCTGGAGCAACTCAGCGGGACAGGCAGCATCTCTGGAGAGAAGGAATGGGTGACATTTCAGGTCAACTCTGCTTCAGTGCCGAAATGTCACCCATTCCTTCTCTCCAGAGATGCTACCTGTCCCGTTGAGTTACTCCAGCTTTTTGTGTCTATCTGCAGTTCCTTACTACACATTGAGACAGTTAATGCAGTTGTTTTGAGGATATTAAAGATGGCCTAGAGCATTTGAAGATCAATAAATCTCCTGGGCCTGATTAGATATCTGGGAAACATAGAAACATAAAAACATAGAAAATAGGTGCAGGAGTAGGCCATTCGGCCCTTCGAGCCTGCACCGCCATTCAATATGATCATGGCTGATCATCCAACTCAGTATCCTGTACCTGCCTTCTCTCTATACCCCCTGATCCCTTTAGCCACAAGGGCCACATCTAACTCCTTCTTAAATATAGCCAATGAACTGGCCTCAACTACCTTCTGTGGCAGAGAGTTCCAGAGATTCACCACTCTCTGTGTGAAAAATGTTTTTCTCATCTCGGTCCTAAAGGATTTCCCCTTTATCCTTAAACTGTGACCCCTTGTCCTGGACTTCCCCAACATCGGGAACAATCTTCCTGCATCTAGCCTGTCCAACCCCTTAAGAATTATTAAAGTTTCTATAAGATCCCCCCTCAATCTTCTAAATTTCAGTGAGTACAAGCCGAGTCTAACCAGTCTTTCTTCATATGAAAGTC
Organism: Amblyraja radiata; assembly: GCF_010909765.2. NCBI lineage: Eukaryota > Metazoa > Chordata > Chondrichthyes > Rajiformes > Rajidae > Amblyraja > Amblyraja radiata. The sequence continues at coordinate 53,042,135 of NC_045968.1, forward strand.
CTGACATCCCAGGAATCAGTCTGGTGAACCTTCTCTGTACTCCCTCTATGGCAAGAATGTATTTCCTCAGATTTGGAGACCAATACTGTACACAATACTCCAGGTGTGGTCTCACCAAGACCCTGTACAACTGCAGTAGAACCTCCCTGCTCCTGTACTCAAATCCTTTTGCTATGAATGTTAACATGCCATTCGCTTTCTTCACTGCCTGCTGCACCTGCATGCCTACTTTCAATGACTGGTGTACCATGACACCCAGGTCTCATTGCATCTCCCCTTTTCCTAATCGGCCTCCATTTAGATAATAGTCTACTTTCCTGTTTTTGCCACCAAAGTGGATAACCTCACATTTATCCACATTATACTGCATCTGCCATGCATTTGCCCACTCACCCAGCCTATCCCAGTCACCTTGCAGCTTCCTAGCATCCTCCTCACAGCTAACACTGCCCCCCAGTTTCGTGTCATCCGCAAATTTGGAGATGTTGCATTCAATTCCCTCGTCCAAATCATTAATATATATTGTAAATAACTGGGGTCCCAGCACTGAGCCTTGCGGTACCCCACTAGTCACTGCCTGCCATTCTGAAAAGGACCCGTTTACTCCAACTCTTTGCTTCCTGTTTGCCAGCCAGTTGTCTATCCACATCAATACTGAACCCCCAATACCATGTGCTTTAAGTTTGTATGCTAATCTCTTATGTGGGACCTTGTCGAAAGCCTTCTGAAAGTCCAGATATAACACATCCACTGGTTCTCCCTTATCCACTCTACTAGTTACATCCTCGAAAAATTCTATAAGATTCGTCAGACATGATTTACCTTTCGTAAATCCATGCTGACTTTGTCCAATGATTTCACCACTTTCTAAATGTGCTGCTATCCCATCTTTAATAACTGACTCTAGCAGTTTCCCCACTACCGATGTTAGACTAACTGGTCTGTAATTCCCCGTTTTCTCTCTTCCTCCCTTTTTAAAAATTGGGTTTACATTAGCTGCCATGTCCTTGTTCCCCATGATCAATTCTCCTGTGTCTCACTGCAAGGGACCTACATTTGTTTTAACTAATCTCTTTCTCTTCACATATCTATAAAACTTTTGCAATCAGTTTTTATGTTCCCTGCCAGTTTTCTTTCATAATCTATTTTCCCTTTCCTAATTAAGCCCTTTGTCCTCCTCTACTGGACTCTGAATTTCTCCCAGTCATCTGGTAGGTTGCTTTTTCTGGCTAATTTGTATGCTTCATCTTTTGTTTTGATACTATCTCTGATTTCCCTTGTTATCCACGGATGCACTACCTTCCCTGATTTATTATTTTGCCAAACTGGGATGAACAATTGTTGTAGTTCATCCATGCAGTCTTTAAATGCCTTCCATTGCATATCCACGGTCAACCCTTTAAGAATCAATTGCCAGTCAATCTTGGTCAATTCACATCTCATACCCTCAAAGTCACCTTTCTTTAAGTTCAGAACCCTTGTTTCTGAATTAACAATGTCACTCTCCATCAAGAACTCAATGAAGAACTCATGAAGAACTCAGCCATATTATGGTCACTCTTGCCCAAGGCGCCACGCACAACAAAACTGCTAACTAACTCTTCCTCATTACTCAATACCCAGTCTGGAATAGCCTGCTCTCTCGTTGGTTCCTCTACAAAAAAAATCCTAGTTTAGAGATATGAATCATCATTTGACATGGGTGAGGTAATGGATGACTGGAGGTGGCTAATGCTGTCCCTCTATTTAAAAAGGATTGTAAGTAAAAGCCTGTAAATGATAGACCAGCGAGCCTCATATCGGTGGTAGGTAGTTGACTGGAGAGAATTGTGAAGCGTAAGATATATATACAGTTAGATGGACAGGGGGATGCTTTTGATGTGGGAGATCACGTTTTATGATATTGATTAACTTTTTTGAAGAAGTAACCAAAAAGGCAGACAAGGCAAGGCCGTAGATATTGTCTACATGGATTTAACAAGCCTTTGATAAGGTTCCGCATGGTTGGTTTGGCAAGTTAGATTGCACGGCATTCATGAAGAGCTAGCTACCTGAACATAGAATTGTTTTCAAGGAAGGAACCAGAGGGTGGAGGTGGAAGGTTGTGTTTTAGACTGGAAACCTGTGACTAATGGTGTGCCTCAAAGATCAGTGCTGGGCCCATTGATGTTTGTGGTTTATATTAATGATTTGGGTGAGACTGTACAAAGCATTATTAGTAAGTTTGCATATGACACTAAAATACTGTAGATGATATCGTAGACAGTGTAGATGGTTATCAAAATTTACAGCAGGATCTTGATCAGCTGTGGAATATGGTTGATGTGGCAAATTAAGTTTAATGCAGATACGTGCATGGTGTTGTATTTTGGGAAGTCAAACCAGGCCAGGATCTTCACAGTGCATATGAAGGGCCCTGGGGAGTGTAATAGAGCAGAGGAATGTACAACAGGTAGATAGTTCTTAGAAAGTGGCATCACAGGTTGATAGGATAGTAAAGAAGGATGTTGATCCATTGACCTTCACAGCATCATATCTATCTATCTATCTATCTATCTATCTAAATATCAAAACTGTGTGTGTGCGTGCGTGCGTGCGTGCGTGCGCGTGCGTGTGTGTGTGTGTGTGTGTGTGTGTGTGTGTTTATTTGTGGGTGTCAGGTTTGGCCTTTGATTCCTTAGTCTGCCAAAACCACACCGAAAAACTCAGAGATTTTTTCCATTTCGCTAGGGAATTCGCTTTTACATTCACCCATCCACTCCTCATTAAATTTTGTCGTTTTTATCTACACATATTTAATAAAATCCTTCCCCCCACCCCCAAATATTTTTTCAAAATGTTAAAAAAAAATCAAACAGCTCACACCCATAGAGTGTTGGTGAACGTTCCATCGTGTGATGTCACAATGCCCAATGCTCACAGATGTCCAATCGGAATGGATTCATTTACATATGCCTTTGCTCCAGCCCCAGCCCCCCTCCCCCGGCAGCCTGTGATCGAAGCGCGAGATCACGCGAGATCACGAAAGAGGATTGGGGGTGATAGGGAATGGGGAATAGATGGACTGCCCTTACCCCTCCCCCTCCCACTCTCCCTCCCCACACTTTCCCCTCTCTCCTCCCCACCCCTGTCCCCCTCCCTCCACACTCTTCCCCCTCCCTTCCCAACCCCATCTCCCTCTCCCTTCCGCCTTCCCCCTCTCCCCTTCCTCTCATCCCTTCTCTCCACCTCTGCCCCACCCCTCTCACATCCCCTCCACTCCTCTCCACCCCCCTATCCCTCTCCCCCCGCTTCCCCCTCCCCGATCTCCTCCCCCTCCCCATCCCTCTCTCCCTCTCTGCCCCCCTTCCCCCTCTCCTCTCCCTCCCCAATCTCTCCCCTTTCCTCCCCCTCTCCCTACTCTCCCCTCTCCCCACCCTCCCCTCTCCCCACCCCGTCTCCCCCTCCATCCCTCTCCACCCCACCCCTCCTCATCCCGCCTGTGTGTTTGGGGGGTGGTTAGTGCGTGTGTGTGATGCCGCAGGCCCCCTCCCCCCATTCCCCCGCAACCGCGCGTTGGGGAAACAGGTGATGTCACAATGTAATCCCTCACAGATGGCCAATTGCAATGGATCTCATTTACATATGCCTTTGCTCCAGCCCCAGCCCCGCCACCTGCGTCAAAGCGCGTGATCACATGATGAACATAACGGCCATTGAGACTCTCTCCACCCACAACCCGCCCCAAAACACAGGTTTTATAAATATCAAAGTATTAAAACTGTGTGGCCCAGCCGCCCGCCCACCCCCCTGCATTAATGTTAAGTTAACTCGCACTCGCATCCTCTGCGTTCCCCCTCCTCCTACATCGCCCCCTGTTAACTGCTCCTAACTTCACAGCTGGAAGCGATGGTAAACCATTAATTTTAAGCAGCCAAGCTACTGCTGCATTTACACTGTATGCTTACCCGAGATCCGAACACGTCTGGGCATAGCGGCTGTTGTCAACTTCAAATGGCTGCTGTTCAGCTCTCCCGCGCGCGGCGCCTCTTGCAACGGCTGCGGGCGGCGCGAGGCCGAGCTGTCCATCTGCGTTCCTGTTCTGTGTCCGTCTCTGTGAATGAGCAAGTTCTGCAGATCCGGAGGTCACTGGGGGCAGGCGAGATCCTGGGGAGGTGAAGAGGGGGAGTGGAGGTTTGAGGGAGAGGAGGGAGTAGGGAGGGAGAGTGGGGAATGGGGGAGGTGAGGAGGGAGAGTGTGGGACTAGAGGGAGAGGAGTGGGGAGTGATAGGGAGAGGGGAATAGATGGACTCCCCCACACCCATCCCTCTCTCACCCCTCCCCCACCCCTCTCTCCTCCCCCCATCTTCCTCTCCTCCCCCTCTCCATCTTCCTCTCCTCACCCCTCTCCTCCCCCTCCTCCTCCCACACCCTCTCTCACCCCAACCCTCTCCCTCTCATTCCCCACACCTCTTCCCCCATCCTCCTCCCCTCTCCAACCCATCCCCCATCCCTCTCTCCCCCACCTCCTTCCCTCTCTACCCCCACCCCAATCCCCCTACCCCTCTCTCCCTCTTCCACCACTCCCCCCCCTCCCTCCACAACCCTCTCCCTTCCCCAACCCTCTCCCTTCCCCAATCTTACCCTCCCCCTCCCTCCCACTCTCCCCCTCTCTCACCTGCGACCCCTCTCCCCCCCACTCTTCCCACTCCCCCTACCACTCTCCCCTCTCTCACACTCGCCTCCTCTCCCCCTCCCCTCCCTCCTCCCTCTCTCCACTTCCCCACCCCTCTCTCCCCCTCCTCTCTCACCCTCTCTCCTCCTCCCCCGTCCTCCCCTCCCCCCCCTCCATCTCCCTCTCTCCTCACCCCTCTCCCTCCTCCCCTCCCACCCCCTCTCTCCCCCCTCCCAACCCCCTTCACCCCCATCTCCACCCCCCCTTCCCCTCTCCCTTGCACCACTCCCCCGATACCCCTCTCCCCTCACTCCCCACTCTTCCCCTCTCCCTCCCCCTCACCCACCTCTCTCCCTCCCCCCACCCCTCTCTCCCTCCCTTCTCCCTACCCCTATCTCCCCTTCCTCTCATCCCCTCTCTCCACTTCTGTCCCGCCCCTCTAATATCCCCTCCCCCCTCTCCCACCCCCTACCCCTCTCCCCCCCTTTCCTCCCCTCCCCATCCCCCTCTCTCTCCCCTTCCCCCTCTTCCCCTCTCCTCTCCTTCCCCAATCTCTACCCTTTCCTCCTCCTCCTCTCCCCTCCCTCCCCCCTCCCCTCTCCCCACCCCGTCTCCCCTCCTCCCTCTCCCCCCTCCCCCGCCTGTGTGTTTGGGGGTGGTTAGCGTGAGTGAGACGCCGCAGCCCCCCCCTCCCTCCCCCCCCCCGCAAACGCGCGTCGGGGAAACAACGGGTCTGCACTCTGTGTGTGTGTGTGTGTGTGTGATTTTACATGTGAAACGTATTTCTCAAAAACCAGATGCAAAAACGGCAGGGGTTTAGCTTACGATTTCATAAATGCACTCCTCTCTAGATTTGGTTAATTATTTCCCCAGATTTTGAATAAAATTGTTCACAAAACATCAAAAAATGTTAAAATCCAACTGCTGCATGTCACAGGGCCACCTCACAGATCCAATCACAATGGATCTCATTTACATATATGACATCACAATGGGACAGGGATGGGAGATTGGAACCTTCACGTGGTTCCACTAAAATCAAACTTCTGCATGAGACACAGTGCATCTCACAGATGTCTAATCACAATGGGACAGGGGTGGGAGATCTCTCCCCCTCCCTCCCTCCCTTTCACAATGCCTTTGCACCTGGCCCAACTGGCCCCGCCCGGCCCTGTCACCCCCCCCCCCCCCCCCCCAGCATGCCTGCTAGCCCCGCCCGCTGACCTCACAATGCTGTTGCACCTGACCCAACTGGCTCCGCCCGACCCTGCACCCCAGCCTGCCTGGTGGCCCCGCCCAGCCCCGCCCCGCCCGCAAATTTAATTATACATCACTTAACATCACTAATTCTTAACATTAACTTTTAATTTCAAAGAGTTAAAAAAAAAAAAATTTGCTGTATTCATTGACAGTGTGTGTGTGTGTGTGTGTGTGTGTGTGTGTGTGTGTGTGTGTGTGTGTGTGTGTGTGTGTGTGTGTGCTCTCTCGTGCTCGTTCCACTTGGCAATTGGCTGAAAAATCGCCTAAGTGATTCCTTACAATGTTATTGTGTCTGTAAGGTTTGAGTTATAAGGAAAGGCTGGATAGGCTGGGTCTTTTCTCCCCAGAGCGAAGAGGCGTGGGGTGCCTTTGCAGGAGTTTATAGAATCATAAGCCATTGTCTTTTCCTCCCGGGTAGGGCAGTCTAGAACTAGACGGCATGAGTTTAAGGTGAGAGTGGAAAGATTTAAAAGGAACATTAGGTACACACACTATGGTGCATATGTGGAATGTGCTGCCGGAGGAAGTGGTTGAGGTGGGTACAAATAAAACATTTACAAGACATTTGGTACATGGATAGGAAGGTTTAGAGGGATATGAGCCAGACACCAGCAAGTAAGACTTGGTCAGCTTGGACAAGTTGGGATGAAGAATTTGTTTCCATGCCTTCAGATTCATCCCATTATTATGTCTAAGTTCATCACTTAAACATTTCCAAACAGAAGTTTAAGATATATCAAACGCCATTGAAGATCAATAGGTTTGCCTCAGTTTTGCCTCTAAATCAGAATGTTAATTTTCAAATCACATTTTTAAACATAAGCACATAAACCTCAGCTGTTCAGTGTTGCACTGATGTATTGATCAACACATTGAAATGAGACCCCTTCAGGTAGCATTGAAGATCCCAAGCATTATTTCAAGAAAAAGGTGGAGAGTTAAACTTGGTTTCTTGGCCAATATATAAGTCTCAATCAACCTCATTAAACAAGTTTAATTATTATTACGTTGCTGTTGTGGACGAAGCTGTGAGCAAATGGACAATACTTAAAAAAGCACCTTTGTTGTCTGAAAAACTCTTATGGGCCTAACTTACTTACTTAATTTTTCCGGCAACTGCCAGCACCCGTAATAGGCCGTTGTAGGTTGCTGAAAATTTTCAACATGTTACGACTCTTTGGGCGACTACTCACGACCATACTCGCTTCACCCATGACAAGTCGCCGAGGTATCGCCTGTATGGTCCTGAGTAGTCTCCTCAGTTGCCCAAAGAGTCAATAGCGTCTTTCTGGTCGCCGCTGGATTTTCAACACGTTGAAAATGTTCAGCGACCCGCAACGACCTAATACGGGTGCCGGTAGTTGCCGGAAAAGTCGTGTAAGTGGGACAGGCCCATTAGGAACTTAAAAGTTAAGATAAACATGCTAATCTTTTTACTTGATATCTTACCAGTCCCTAATGCCGCTGTGTTTTTTCCAGATGCGTTCCACGCACAATATATTCTAGCTTCGGTAACCGCTGCGAACATCTATCAATCAATCTCAGAGCATTTTTTGGCATTCTGTTTGGAGCTTTAGCATTCTTGTTTTTACTGATGTTAGCCATATTTTTAATTGTGTGGAAGTGCAAATCAAATGGACGGAACAGATTGATAAATGACACAAACAGGTACATTATTCTTTATATTGCTTCAAATTATGCAGAATTACGTGGTAGATGCACCTTTGTTACTGTGGATCCAATGTTATTAATTTCCATGTTCATCACCAAAACCAGGGTGTGCTGTAAACTAAAACTGCAGTCAATCAGAATTGTAATTACAACAGTTGATAATGAAAGAACAATTAACCATAGGTTTTGATTTTGTTTATAAATGAAAATGCATTTCTTAAAAATTAGATTTTGATTTATTATTGTCATGTGTACCAATGTACTGGGCTTTGCATGCTATCCAAACAGATGAGGTAATACAATAAAGAAAACACAAGTGCAATAGTCAGAGCATAGGGGAAGATACAGAATTGAGAATATAGTTCTCAGCATTGTAGTGCATCAGTTTTACAGACAAAGCCCAAAGTTCATAATCGGGTAGAGGTGAATTGGACAGTACCATAGTTTATGAAAGGACCGTTCAGAAGTCTGATAACATTGGGGAAGAAGCTGTTCCTGAATCTGGTAGTGTGTGCTTTCAAGCCTCTGTACCGTCTGCTGAATGGGAGAAGGAGAAGGAGAAAAGAGCAGAGGTGCATGGTTCAGCTGTTCAACACCAAGATGTGGGAATCGGGGCTCCATCCAGAGCAGCAACTTATATGCTGGCCATTAGTGAGGACTGATAGCGTTGCTCTGTCTTTTGAGTCCTAAAGTCACCCTCGTCACCCCATACTGGATCTGATAGAAGCCGCCGTCTCCTCCTCTTGTGTAGGAAGGAACTGCAGATGCTGGTTTAAACTGAAGATAGACACAAAAAGATGGAGTATCTCAGCAGGACAGGCAACATCTCTGGAGAGAAGGAATGGGTGACGTTTCAGGCCAACACCCTTCTTCAGACAGGTTAGGGTTAAGGGAAACAACAGATGCAGATGAAGATGTGGAGAGATAAAGAACAATGAAAGAAAGATATGCAAAAAAGTAACGATGATAAAGGAAACAGGCCATTGTTAGCTGTTTGTTGGGTGAAAATGAGAAACTAGTGTGACTCAGGTGGGGGAGGTTTAGAGAGAGAGGGAATGCTGGGGCTACCTGAAGTGAGAGAAATCAATATTCATACCACTGGGCTGTAAGCTGTCCAAGCGAAATATGTTTCCCTTATCCCTAACCAGTCTGAAGAAGGGTCTAGACCCGAAACGTCACCCATTCCTTCTGTCCAGAGATGCTGCCTGTCCCACTGAGTTACTCCAGCTGTTTGTGTCTCCTCCTCTTTGTCTGGCTACACATTTTCCCCGGCCAGAGATTTATCAATTGTAACAAACTCAGTGTTAATTGTGATATCGCCAGCTCAGCTGTTGCAAGCCCATGTGTTGGCACCACAACCCAGCACACAAGGTGATGCATCTCTGTATGTTATGCCATAATGAGCCCTTTTATGAACATGAGTGCCAATGCTCCTTGCTCCTCAAAGTTCCATCATCTCAGACATCAGTCAGGAATGTGACAGGATATTCTCTATTTGCTGGTAGAACACACCTCCAACAAGACTGAGTACCTAGAATAAAGCAGCTATTTTGAGCAGTATGCCATCTTGCACCACCACCGCACAGTTGCTTCAATGGGTATCTCAACAAACTGCAGTGCACTTGCTTTCCAAGGCTATTCCATTATAACCACCCCCCGCCCCCCCCCCCCCCCTCTCAAAGTACCAAGACCTCTAACACATGAAGGCAAGTGCACGGGGACACCACACCATACGCCATCCTGACATGGAAATGTATTTCAGTTTCAACATCATTGCTGGATTTCACTCGATAGTGCTGAGGTGTACCTTCATGAGGAAATGTATAGCTTCTTAGCTGAGCAGCTCGCAGCAATTTTTTAAGGAAATCGGCAATGAGCAGTAAATTGCAGATACTGAAAATGTTTTGGGGCAAATTTACATCTGAGTTTCATATTATCTTATATTTAATCAATGTTTTTGTAAGTGTGGTACTTACCTCCCTCCACCCTCCATATTGTCTACATGGTTGTGACCTTGGACATTATCTAGTTATCCCAAGTATTTCATATTTAACCCTCATCATAGACCTTTAAAAATCATTATCCAACTAAGCTTTCATGAATGAGAAATGTTTGATCCCAAAAGGGTTCTAAACTTTCTGAAGAGACCCATCTCTTCCTCTTGGGGCAGAGAATGCAAAAAACCTGCTGTAGCTCTAGGCAGGCTTCTGATAGTTGAATCATTAGGTTTATTGACAGCTCAATATTGTTTTGCAGCATTGGAGATGTGGATCGGCAAATATTCTCTTGGCAAACTAATCCATGTAAGTATTTTAATCACAATTTTAAATGTTGATACACAGACCTCTTCAGATAGATATTTGATCTTTGATCTCATATTAATTGTTGCCATTGTATAGTTATTGCATTGCTTTAAATACTTTTACATTTTGTCATGGTAGAGTTTATGAGGGATTAACTAAATAGTGGGGGTATTTACATCGGGGAGATCAAGCGTAGGTTGGGCGATCGTTTCGCCGAACACCTCCGCTCAGTCCGCAAAAACCTACCTGAACTCCCGGTGGCTCAGCACTTCAACTCCCCCTCCCATTCCCAATCCGACCTCTCTGTCCTGGGTCTCCTCCATTGCCAGAGTGAGCAACAGCGGAAATTGGAGGAACAGCACCTCATATTCCGTCTGGGGACCTTGCGTCCTTATGGCCTTAACATTGAATTCTCCCAATTTTGCTAGCCCTTGCTGTCTCCTCCCCTTCCTTAACCCTCTAGCTGTCTCCTCCCACCCTCCTATCCGCCCGCCCTCGGGCTCCTCCCCCTCCTCCCCCTCCTCCCCTTTTCCTTCTTTGTCCCACCCCCCATCAGTCTGAAGAAGGGTTTCGGCCCGAAACGTCGCCTATTTCCTTCGCTCCATAGATGCTGCTGCACCCGCTGAGTTTCCCCAGCAATTTTGTGTACCTTCGCTACTATGGGGTTCATTTCAACTATTTAGCAAGCCAAAAGCACTTTTAGTTTAGTTTAGAGATACTGTGCGGAAACAAGCCTTTCGGCCAACCAAGTCCGCACCGACCAGTGATCCCCACACATTAACACCATCCTACACTAACATATATATTTGCATTTATACCAAGCCAATTAACATACAAACCTATATGCCTTTGGAATGTGGGAGGAAACCGAAGATCTTGAGGAAAACCCACGTAGGTCTCTGGGAGAATGTACATACTCCATACAGACAAGCACCTGTAGTCAGGATCGCTGGTACATGGATAGGACAGATTTGGAGGAATATGGACCAAATGCGGGCAGGTGGGACTAGTGTAGCTGGGACATGTTCGCCAATGTGGGTAAGTTGGGGCAAAGGGCCCGTTTCCATGCTGTATCTAGCTTTGCTACACCTAAAGTGGAGGTTAAAACACATGGCGATGACTTACTGTTTGCAAGGGGATCAAATGTAATAGAAAAGCTGGGAAAATCAAAGCTCAGCAAACATCAGTAACCAAACTACCCTACAGTATGGCACTCACTTATCTGCCTCTATCAGAGATGTGCAAACCACTAGTCATGCAACTATTTACAGATATATTGGCATGTTTTTTTTAAATTTTCACATGACAATAGAAACTAGATGCTGTTGGAAATGTTTTCTCAAGCTAGTGTCCATGAAAAACTAATGAAATGTATTTATTATTTCAGTTTCTTCTAAAATAAAAGATACAAGCATCTTGCCTACTTTGGCTGAAAAGAATCTGTCATCTTTAGCATGGAAACCACATCTTGAAAATGTCAACACTGCAGCAGAGGTACAAAAATAATAATCAATAAGCCCATAGTTTGCATTAGGGTGTAAATTTTGTTTTGCTTGCAGTATAATAGAATATTTCTTAATTTTTGGGTTTTGGTAACATTATGGCAAAAGCATTAACCTCACAAACTGCAATTATTAATATTAAAGAGCATCTTCATCATGATTACAGGCTTTTGTATTCCTTTTAGTTTAAACCAAAAGTATAATATTGACAACTTCTATGATTATTCTCAGTTGTTATAATCTTTATCCTTGTTTTAATTAGTTAGACCAAGTCAATGGATATTTTTAAAGCAGATAGATAGATTCTTGATTAGTACAGGTTATGGGGAGAAGGCAGGAGAATGGTGTTAGGATAAAGAGATAGATCATCCATGATTGAATAGCGGAGTAGACTAGATGGGCCAAATGGGCTAATTCTGCTCCTATCAATTATGACCTTACACCTTTCACTGTTTGTTTTCCAAGTCCTAATTATTTTTCACTCAAAAAGACATCCAGAACAGCTTAAGGAACATGTAGCTATTGTTGCTCACAGAAGGTTAGCAGCCAAGTATTTCTAACATTTATTTCCTGACAACTATAGAAGCAGTGTATTTGATTTTCATAATTATACAATAGTTACACATTAGATGGACACAAAATGCTGGAGTAACTCAGTGGGTTGAGCAGCACATCTGGAGAGAAGGAATGGGAGACTTTTCGAGTCGAGGTCCTTCTTCAGACTGGGCGTCAGGGGAGAGTGAGACTAGAGATATGGATGCGCAAGGTGTGAAAACGACAGATCAAAGGAGACAATGTCAAGGAATTGTAGAATTGGCTGAGGGGAAGGTGACAAGAAGGCGTTCAAACAGTAAAATTAACCAGGAGGATAAGAAAACAAATCAGAGAACTAGGGTGAGGGAGAGACACGGAGAGAGAGTTAGAGAAATCAATATTGATACTGCTGGGTTGTAAGCTGTTCTCATACCTGGTGGTCACTCCATACAATGCTTCAGCTGATGGTTCAGTAGAGAATTGCTGACCTGATGCAGGTCAGTTCATTTCTGAAGTCTACTCATGGACATTGTAATGAAGAAGTCAGGAACAGTCTAGAGTTTAGATATATAGGCACATCTGAACTCCTACACCGACACTGGACTCAGCAACGAGTCCACACAATCGTTTTCTGAAGTACAGACGTATTTCATATCTGATCCTTCAACTATACTACAGAGATAGCTGTTTTTAATTATTTGTTTTATGCGGCATACCTTCACAGTAGGGTAGTGGAATCCTTTAGCAGAGGCCTTATTGCCAGTCAACCACCTTGCTTCAAGGGGTGGTGGAATCAACCAGGGCTCACATTTCAGCTCAGTTTGGTACTTCAGAGCCACAAAACAATGAGGCTTCCGATGCAGAATGTGGACACGTCAGTGATAGAAATTCTACTAATCTCTCACTGTGTTCTGGTAATTTGTGAAATCTGTTTAGCTACCTTGTTTTCTGATTTACCACCGTTAAATCCTATATAGCTTCAGCACCTTGATTAGATTTATTCATAACATTTCCTTTCCAATGAAAGGAATACCAACATCTATTTCCCACAAGATATGGTGAATTAGCCAAACATTGTAGTCTAATTTAGAGATTTCAAGTAATTGTTATTTTTCACTGTATCTCTGACAGTATTACACCATTTAACGTATCCATGTTTGATGATGACGGCTGATTTATACATCAGTCTAAACATTATCAGTACAATAAAGCACAGAACGTTGCCACCTCAGTAGTTTTGGAATGTTTCCATAATCCATTCTCAGCACTTTTAGCAATAAAACTAAATATTTTCTCCTTCTGTTCAGAATATAGCTTCCTATTCAAATCAAAATCAGTTATTAGATTTAGTTTAGTTCTTGTTTAGTTTAGATATAGAGTGCAGAAAAAGGCCCTTTGACCCACCAAGTCCGCACCGACAAGTGATCCTCGCACATTAACATACTAGGGACATTACATTTATACTAAGCCAATTAACCTACAAACCTGTAGGTCTTTTGGAGTGTGGGAGGAAACCAAAGTTCTCAGAGAAAACCCATGTGGTCACGGGGAGAACGTACAAAGTCCGCCACCTCTCATTTTCTCTAATGTTTAGCCATTCAAATAACATTACCTACCATACCCAGTAAAATTTTATTTATTTTTTTTAGATAAAAATTCAAAGACCATCACTCAGAAGTAACGTCGATGAGTCCAATATACCATAAATTCACCACAAATGAAAGCCTTTTGAGAACTTAGGTACACAAAATTGCTGGAGAAACTCAGCGGGTGCAGCAGCATCTATGGAGCGAAGGAGAACTTCATTGATGCTCTGTTTCGTGCAACAAGTGACCCACAGGTGTGACCTTTCAATTCCACCGTGAAATCATCACAGGGATCTGGGTTCATCAAATACATGTACTTCAATATATTTTGAATTACCTATGCTTTAAATCAACATTATTTTCTTGTCTTGTATTAAAATACTGACACCGATGTTCGAATGAGTAATTACTATTTTTGGAATTTTTATGTTTCGAGTCGTATAAAGATTAGTTTTATTCCTGCCTTCTATCCATACCGGCACCTTATCACTTATAGGCGTGATCATTAATTACTTCGTAAAAGTTGCAAATAAATGTTTTTGGGAAACTAAATGGATAAACTTTAATGCTGCACACAGCCCTGATAATGTAACTCAATCCCTCAACATTTGTTTTAACTATTGAAATGTACAAATATAATTAAAAGTACATAATTGTATGTATTTTAGAGCATACTAAATTTAGAGCATATATATATTGATATATATATATCAATATATATATTGATATATTTAACGAATAACTGGAATTTTGTTTGCATGGAATGTTACTATTTTACAATCTGATTTCTGGGATAAAATGTAATTTGTATGTGAATGTTAGAGTTAATTTTTGTGAAGGTTGACAGAGTTTGCACTAGAAATTCACCTGCATTTAAATACGTTAATCAATTTAAAGAAAATAGTTCAAAAATTCTGTTCCAAATATTACATTTTGAAACATTTAAATAAAGAAAACAACTGATTAAATTAGTGAAGAATTTCTATTTTGTTCTGAAGAATAATGGTATCTCCAGCAGATAACATTAAGGTTAATCCCAATAGATTTTACAAGTACATTGAGGGAAAAATGGTAACCAGAAATAAAATGGGACCACTCAGAAATCAAAGTGGTCAACTCTGTGGAACCACGAGAGATGGGTTAGACCCTTAATGAGAATATCTTAATGGAGCCGCGGTGCAGCAGAACACCGGCGGAGCGGCGGAGCGGCAGAACACCAGCGCGTACCAAGTCAGCTCGGCCGGCCGGAGGCACCAACGGACGGCGACGCGAACGAAAGCACCGCCGAGGACGCAGGGGTGGGTTGAAGGCCAGGTTAGAGCTAGCCCCACACAGGCTAGCAATTCCTAGCCTTTTCCTCGCCAACGTGCGCTCACTGGCAAACAAAATGGACGAACTCCGGCTAAGGATCACCTCCCACAACTGGATCAAAGACTGCAGCATCTTGATATTCAGGGACTTGGTTCAAAACACCGACGTTCCTGACAGCGCCATCCAGCTAACGGGGCGTCATTTACTCCGAGCGGACAGGACAACAGACTTCGGTAAGACCAGAGGTGGGGGTCCGTGCATTTATGTAAATAAAGCATGGTGCATGGGCACCACCATCATCGAGAGTCACTGCTCAGCTAACCTAGAGTTCCTCTTGGTAAGATGCAGACCGTTCTATCTGCCCAGAGAGTTTACCTCCACTGTTGTGACTGCAGCCTATATTCCTCCTGACGGATGACCATATTCCCGAATCAGAAGCCATGGATGAACAGCGAGGTAAGGCTACTGCTGAAAGCACGGGACACCGCTTTCAGGTCAGGTGACGCCCGAGCCTACAGTTCGTCCAGGGCTAACCTGAAGAGGGGCATCAAGAAGGCCAAGCACTGCCATAAGCTAAGGATTGAGGAGCACTTCAACAACAACTCCGACCCCCGACACATGTGGCAAGGCATCCATGCCATCACGGACTATAGACCCACCAACACCACCCCCACATCCAGCGACGCCTCTTTCCTTGAGGAGCTTAACCACGTTTATGGCCGCTTTGACAGGGACAATCTAGAGATGGCCATCAAGGCTGTGCTCCCTGCCGATCACCAGCCCCTCACACTCACCCCCTACGACGTGTACGTGGCACTGAGCAGGATTAATGCACGTAAGGCTGCTGGCCCTGACGGCATCCCTTGGCGCGTCCTCAGGGCCTGTGCTGCGCAGCTGACAGACGTCTGGACTGACATCTTCAGCCTGTCACTTGCCCAAGCAGCTGTCCCCGTGTGCCTTAAAACCACCTCCACTGCGGCAAGCCTCAACGACTTCCGCCCAGTTGCACTTACTCCCATCATCACCAAGTGCTTTGTGAGGCTGGTCCTGGCATATCTCAAAGGCTGCCTACCCCCCACATTGGATCCCTATCAGTTCGCCTACTGCAAGAACAGAAGTACAGAGGATGCTATCTCAACGGCACTTCACTCTGCCCTCTCCCACCTCGACAACAGAGAAACTTACGTAAGAATGCTGTTCATCGATTACAGCTCAGCATTCAACACCATTATACCCTCTAAACTGATCACCAAACTCGGTGACCTGGGCATCGACCCCCTCCCTCTGCAACTTTGGACTTTCTAACCAACAGACCCCAGTCTGTTAGGTTAGACAAGCACACCTCTTCAACCCTCATCCTGAACATCGGCGTTGCACAGGGCTGCGTGCTGAGCCCCCTCCTCTACTCCCTCTTCACCTACGACTGCACACCTGTACATGGTACTAACACCATCATCAAGTATGCAGATGATACAACGATGATTGGCCTCATCAGCAACAACGATGAGCCGGCCTATAGGGAGGAGGTCCAGCTCCTAGCAACATGGTGCGCTGACAACAACCTGGCCCTTAACTCCAAGAAGACCAAGGAGCTCATTGTAGACTTCAGAAAGTCTAGGGGCGGCACGCACACCCCCGTCCACATTAACGGGACGCAGGTGGAACGTGTTTCCAGCTTCAGGTTTCTGGGGGTCAACATCTCCGATGACCTCTCTTGGACCTACTATACCTCAACTCTGGTCAAGAAGGCTCACCAGCATCTCTTCTTCCTGAGGAGACTAAAGAAGGTCCATCTGTCTCCTCAAATTCTGGTGAACTTCTACCGCTGCACCATCAAGAGCATCCTTACCAACTGTATCACAGTTTGGTATGGCAACTGCTCTGTCTCCGACTGGAAAGCACCGCAGAGGGTGGTGAAAATTGCCCAACGTATCACTGGTTCCTCACTCCCCTCCATTGAGTCTGTCCAAAGCAAGCAATGTCTGCGAAGGGCGTTCAGCATCATCAAGGACTGTTCTCACCCCAACCACAGACTGTTTACCCGCCTACCATCCGGGAGGCACTACAGTTCTCTCCGTTGCCGGACCAGCAGGTCCAGGAACAGCTTCTTCCCTGTGGCTGTTACATTACTCAACACTGTACCTCGGTGATTGCCAATTACCCCCCCCCCCCCGGACACTCCTTCCACCAGGAAAAAAAATAATTGCACTATTATGACTGTAGGTACGTAAATATATTTATTTATTGCTCATATTCTATGTCGCTCTTCTAGGGAGATGCTAACTGCATTTCGTTGTCTCTGTACTGTACACTGCACAATGACAATAAAGTTTGAATCTGAATCTAAAGTGGGTGGTATTGTAGGTAGTAGAGATGGTTGTCAAAAATTGCAGCAGGATCTAATTGGTTGGACAATGGTTGATGGAATTTAATACAGAAAAATGTGAGGTGAAGCCCCTGTCCCACTTTCACAACCTAATTCACGACCTCTGCCTAGTTTGCCCTTGACTCCTACTCACAGCATGGTCGCCACGAGGTCGTCGGAGTCGTTGGTAGGTCGTAGCAGGTCATGATGCTAGTCGTGGGTACTCTTGGCATGAAGTAGGTCGCAACGTTTTTTTCAGCCTGATAAAATATGTCCACGAGTAGAAAAAGATCAGCATGGAAAAAATGGACACTTTTTATTCGTAGGTAGGTCGTAGGTAGGTCGTAGTAGGTCATGATGGTGGTCGTACATAGTCGTAGGTAGTCGTAGGTCGGTAACTGGCCCGAGAAAAAATGCAAACATTACATCATTTTATCATGTGATAATTTTCCACTCATAGCTAGTCGTAGTTGGTCTTAGGTGTGGAAGACTGAGGTCGAGGGGGATCTTAGGAGGTCGTAGGCATAGTCGTAGGAGGTCTTCTACATCCGCAAGTCAACATGACCTTGACATTTTTTTCAACTCGTCTAGGCTCTTCTAAACTCGTGGATTAGGTCGTCCAAATGGGACAGGCCCTTAATATGGGCAGAATATGGGTATAGAAATCTAGGAGTGCAAGTACATAGTTCTTTGAAAGTTGCATCACAGATAGATAGGGTGGTAAAAAGGCTTTTGGCACATTGACCTTCATCAGTCAGAGTATTGAAAATAGAAGTTGAAAGTTCTAGTTACAGTTATATGAGACATTGGTGAGGCAACATTTAGCGTCTTGTGTTTAATATTGGTCAGCATGTTATAGGAAAAATGTCAAGCTGGAAAGGATGCAGAGTAAAGTAAAGTAAAGTAAATTTATTTATATAGCACGTTTAAATCAACTCGCGTTGAGACCAAAGTGCTTTACATAGAAAAAAAGAATTAAGCTTCCGTACATCCATAAAAAATTAAAATTAAGAAAAATGAAGATTTACCAAGACTCAAGGGCCTGAGATGTAGGGAGAGGTTGAGCAGGCTAGGACGAGAGAAATAGATTGGTTAAGTGCACCGTCTGTTGCCCACAGTAGGGGCATCAAGAACCAGAGGACAGTGGTTTAAGGTGATGGGGGAAAGATTTAAGAGGAATCTGAGGGGTAACATTTTTACACAAATGGTGGTGGGTGTATGGAATGAGCTGCCAGAAGAGGTAGTTGAGGCAGATACTATTGCAATGTTTAAGAAACATTGAGATACATACATAGATAGGATAGGTTTAGAGCTTTATGAGCCAAACGCAGGCAGGTGGGACTAGTGTAGATGGGGCATGTTGGTTGGTGTGGGCAAGTTGGGCCTAAGAGTAGTAAGATTAAACGAGAACTTACCAGTTCGAAGTTTGATCTGTATTTTATGAGGAGTTACGATGAGGGATTACGTGAAGAATCCGTCCAGCACGCATGCGCGACATACTTCAAAGCTGCGGTGTGGAATACAGAAAAACACAATAATTGAAATAAACATAGTAAAGAAAAGGAGAACTTAAATACCATTGATCTCTATAGTTGAGGGTGGGAGCGGAGGGCACGTAATCCCTCATCGTAACTCCTAATAAAATACAGATCAAACTTCGAACTGGTAAGTTCTCGTTTAATCTTACTATTTTACTTCGGAGTCACGTGAGTGACTACGTGAAGATTTTAAAGCTCTGATTTCAAACCGTGTAACAGTTCATACTTCACTCGCTGCCGAAGTCATTCGAGGGAGGAAGTATGTTATCGTAATCAACCATGAATCTGTTTGTAAAAATAATAATGGTGTTTATTAAACAATAACAAAACCAAAAATGCTCCCTCGGGCTTAAATTATATATTTGCAGATTCTAATACTTTTTCTGCAAACGTTACAGGTTCTGCCAGCGGCTTGTTATAAAAAGATTGGAACGTTTTCTCCCTAGACCACCTCGCTGTAGCTAGGATGTGGTCCATAGGCACGTCCATCCTCTTAGCCGCCGATATGGATGCTGCCCCGGTGGAGTGAGATTTATACACGTTAGTATTTACTCCAGCAGCTCCCAGTACCTACTTGAGCCATCTTGAGATAGTTTGGCTCGTCACCCGACCATGAGGTTTCTTGTGGCTGACCCATAAGGCTTTTTCTCTCCCTCTGGGATTTCTTGTTGCGTCGATGTAATTCAATATCACATTCATGAAGTGCGATAGTTCTTCATGCTTCTAAAACCATGTGTGGTTCCCCCCCCCCCTGTTAGCACAAACCCTTCACCTTTGATGAGAAGGTAGGAACCATACTCACCTACCTCCACTGTTGTTTAGTGGTGTGTTCATTTCTTCGGTTTCTGGCTCCTTGTCTGTCGGGATGGTGTTGTTTGGGGGGTGGCTCATTTTCCATGGGGCCCTGTCCTGAAAGACTTGCGGGGAATGGCATGCGGGCCCCGAGCTTTCACCAGTACCATAAAGTAGACGCCTACTGGTGGATGCATGGAGGTACTGCTGTCTGGTTTTGTGTGGTTTGCTCATTCCAGGTCCTGCCCTCATGATGCCGAATATCTTGGATACTTCGTCCAGTTTTTAGGGTTGATTTGGTAACTTTGCCAGATAGCAGGATCTGTGGTTGTGAGGTCGGCGTTCTCACAGTCCTGTGAATTTGTTAGGTTGAGGGCAGGTTTTAAGACTTCCTTCCAGAGGTTGTGGTCGCATACTGTGTTGAACAGTAGGGTCAGGTGTTTTGCCATACTACCCTGCCCCTCTGGAATGAGCATGCAAAATGATAGCCGACGTCAGGGGTATCAATATTGCAAATTAAGATTTTGGGTTTTTAAATGCCCTGCTCAATGTACCCCCAATGATGGTAGGCACTTCGAGCAAATGCAATTTTGGGGAGGCGTGATAAAGTCCAATGTCTCATGACTACCTGTCTTGGAGAGGTTTTTAGAAAAGACAGGTAGTAAGCTGGCCGCCAGATTAGACTGTAACGGCCATCTCGCTCGTGGTGTAGCCACGTAGCGGTATCTCACACCCAGCAGCTCTTCCTGGTCCTGTACCTTAAGCATACTCCCGATGTTGTTCAGCCAGTGACCCCTCTTCTTGACCAGCCCAGCCCTGGTCGCCAACGATCCGTTCTGATGAGGGAGATGCGATGGCCAGTGCTGTTAGTGCACTGGAGCGGGAGTGTTTGTGCTCCCTTGGCGAGCTTGCCCCAGCTCCCGAGGCAAGTCTCGTTTTTTACTCCATGACCTTTCTCTAAGGCTTGGAAACAGACACTTTCTCGCTCTCGGGCGGTAGTTTGAAGTGCCGGCTCTCTGAATGAGCCGGCCTGTCCATCTTCCGTGTGTCTGTCTCCAGCCCGATGATTGGTCGCCAACTTTGTTCAAGTGGCTGCCTCTGCCGTTCTTGGGCTGCGAGTCTCCTTGTCGGAGTCTGCAGGGATTACCGGCTGGTTTGTATCTTGATTTTCCTCCAGTCCGCTGCTGTTGGTCAGGCAGCTCTAGCGGACTGGGCTCGGCTCGGTACCCGTGTCTGTGGACCGCAGCGTGTGCGGTCCAGGTGCCGCCTCTCGCCCCCTCCACTGATGGAACGCTCCTTCCCTGGAGTCGAACGGGGGCGCTTTTCCTCTGTGCTGATTTGCTCTTTGCAGCTTTCATCTGGTGCACAAAGAAGAGCAAAGTTTGACAATTCGAACCTGTGGGTAAGTACTTACCTGACGGTCCGTTCTTTCAAGCTTGTAGCGGGAGCGCCCGTACTCCCGTTCGTCACTGTTGCACTGCGTGAACGCTCATGTCGCGCATGCGTGCTGGACGGGTTCTTCACGTAGTCACTCACGTGACTCCGAAGTAAAATCTGTTTCCATGCTGTGTGACGCTGACTCTTTAATTTGCATTTGGGATTTAGATAATATTCTACCAAATTCCTTACTGTCTATCTTAACGTATTTCCTTGTCCAGTATCTACACAGAACAGT
Source organism: Amblyraja radiata (assembly GCF_010909765.2). NCBI lineage: Eukaryota > Metazoa > Chordata > Chondrichthyes > Rajiformes > Rajidae > Amblyraja > Amblyraja radiata. Next base: position 53,063,326 of record NC_045968.1, read on the forward strand.
TTATTCTTAATATCTCCTCTAACTGTTTAACTAGCTTGTGTTTAGTCCTTTGTACCACTAGGGCCACTGCATTGATGGCAGCCTCTACCTCCAGTCTGTCAGTTTTTCTGTCTTTTTTTAATTTTTAGTCAGTTTTAAAAGTGTGTTAAGGAGGTTTCTTTAGATTTTCTATGTGGGGGAGGGAGGTAGGGTAAGGGGGAAGCCATTTTCCAGACACTTCCTGGCAAGGACGCGACTATTCTCTGAGTCGAGTCCTCGCCCCCCCTCCTCACGGCCTACTACCCTGGATTGGAGCGGCCTTTCCTGCCAGGGACCTGAAGCAGAGCTTCAGCAGCGGCGGCGCAGCGCTGGATTCTTCGCGGAGCGGGCGATTGCTTACCTGGTTCGCTGTTGAAGCTCCGAAATGTTGGACCCGCTGCTTCAACATCAGAGCTGTGGTTTGTAGCGCTTCCAGCGCGGGCGGCACTGACTTCAACATCGCAGAGTCCTGAGGCCCTTTGCCGAGGGCCGCCAGCGTTGAATCTCTGCCCAGCTCGGCCTGTGGACTTCGGGAGCTGCGGGCTCTGGTAGGAGGTTGCCGATTCGGATGTCCAAGCCGCTGAGGATGTCCTCCAGTCCCGACGTCGGACTTCCATCAACCCGGTGAGCGGGCCTGAACATTGGGCTGCCAGTAGCGGCAACAGCGGGCGGTTCAGGAGCCCCCCATCACGGGAGGACAACAGAGGAAGATGACTAAATTATGGAGCCTTCCCTCACAGTGGGAAACTTTGATCCCACTGTGTGGAGATGTCTGTGTTGAAGACTATCGTGTTCAGTGCTCTTTATTATTCGTATGGCTGTATGGCGACCACACATTTCACTGTACCAATTGGTACATGTGACAAATAAATGTATCTTGTATCTTGTCACAGCAGCTTTGCAGCTGAACCTTGTCTTCATTCAACCTTCTCAATGAAGTTGTTGATTTCAAATTTAACTTGCTACCTTTGGTGGGGGGTGGTTTGTATGAGATCATGAGATGAATAGATCGGGTCAATGCATAGTCTCTTGCCCAGAGTAGGTGAATCGAGGACCAGAGGACATAGGTTTAATGTGAAGGAGAAAATATTTAATTGGAAGCTGCCAGACGAGGTAATTGGGGCAGGGACTATCCCAACATTTAAGAAGCAGTTAGACAGGTACATGGATAGGACAGGTTTGGAGGGATATGGAACAAATGCTGGCAGGTGGGACTAGTGTAGCTGGGATATGTTCGCTGGTGTGGGCAAGTAGGGCCAAAGGGCCTGTTTCCAAACTGTATCACTCTATGACTTTGACTCTATACAGCTTGGAAAAATGCCCTTCAGCCCACTGAGTCCATGCCGACCTGTACACTAGTTCTGTTTTCTCACTTTTGCATCCTAGACACGAGGGACAATTTACAGAAGCCAATTAACCTACAAACCTGCATGCCTTTATAACACCAGGAATCGAATATAGGAGCAAAGAGGTCGTTCTGCAGTTGTACAGAGCCCTAGTGAGACCACACCTGGAGTATTGTTAGCAGTTTTAGTCCCCTAATTTGAGGAAGGACATTCTTGCTATTGAGGGAGTGCAGCGTAGGTTTACAAGGTTAATTCCCGGGATGGTGGGACTGTCATATGCTGAGAGAATGGAGCAGCTGGGCTTGTACACTCTGGAGTTTAGAAGGATGAGTGGGAATCTCATCGAAACATTTAAGATTGTTAAGGGCTTGGACACACTAGAGGCAGGAAACATGTTCCCAATGTTGGGGGAGTCCAGAACCAGGGGCCAGAGTTTAAGAATAAGGAGTAAGCCATTTAGAACGGAGACGAGGAAACACTTTTACTCACAGAGAGTGGTGAGTCTGTGGAATTCTCTGCCTCAGAGGGCGGTGGAGGCAGGTTCTCTGGATGCTTTCAAGAGAGAGCTAGATAGGGCTCTTAAAATAGTGGAGTCAGGGGATAAGGGGGGAAGGCAGGAACGGGGTACTGATTGGGGATGATCAGCCATGATCACATTGAATGGCGATGCTGGCTCGAAGGGCCTAATGGCCTACTCCTGCACCTTTTGTCTATTGTCTTTGGAATGTGGGAGGAAACCAGAGCGCCTGGTAGCAGCTCTACCACTACATCACTGTGCTGCCCTAACTTCTACAAATAGTTATCTCAGTGTGACCTTGTTTCATGTCCACTTATTTATTTGTGTTCATAAATTACTCCTATAAAATTCTCTGTGGGTTTCACAAAATAGATTTGACCGAGACAGCATTGGTTTTCACAAATTGAGGGATCACACATCTCAGTCACTCCTCTCCCGGCCAGACCAGGCTCACAATAGCATAGCACCTACAGCAACAGACGATTCCATGTTTATGTCGACAAACCCTCCATTTGATGGTAAGTGTGAAGGATTTAAAGAACTGAGCTCTCTGTCTCAGAACTGAGACAGAGAGCTCAGTAAAGAAATGAGCTCACATTTGTCCCCCTCAACAACTATGCGGTACCTGCTGACTGACATAATTGTGTGTTGCTAGAGTCTGTTTATTGACTTTTTGCCTCAGCAAGGATCTGAAATAATGGATGATAAATAAAGTTAATCTGCACATCTCAAAGGACATCAGGAGCGCATTATGGCATTAGCAACTTTTTGCAACTTTTAAATTTAGAGATGCAGTGTGGAAACAGGTTCTTCGGCCCACAGTGTCCGCACCGACCAGCGATCCCCACACATTAACACTATTGTACACTAGGGACAATTTTTACATTTATACCCAGCCAATTAATCTACAAACCTGGAGCTCTTTGGAATTGGGAGGAAACCGAAGTACTCAGAGAAAACCTGCGTGGCCATGGGGAGAATGTACAAACTCTGTACAGACAAGCACCTAGAGCCAGGATCAAACCCGGGTCTCTGTCTCGGTAAGGTAGCAACTCTCCCACTGCGCCACCGTACTGCCTTCTTGGAAGTAATTCTGTGTTGGAAGCTTTTCAATAATAGCATCAAATAAGGGAGAACCAGCCCCATTGGAGGTTTTGGTGCAGGAAATAGTGGACAGTAGAAATTAGCTGTTTCCACAGGGACCAGAAAGATCTCCTAACACACTAATCAATTGGAAGAGGTTGGTTTGGTGGTTACTGCCCTAAATAAAACATGAAAATGCTGAAAACACTCAGCAGGTCAGGCAACATCTGTAGAAAGAAAGGTAATTAATGCCTCAGATCCAAGATTCATCATATACTATTTTGATATGATTTATTTGTTCTAAAACATGAATTCTGTTTCTATTCCCACAGATGCTGTCTGATCTGTACATTTTCTGCATTTCTATTTTTATTTCACATTTCCAGCATCTGCTGTTTTTTTGTTTGAATTATCAAGCCCCATATACCCAGAAGATAGACACAAAATGCTGGAGTAATTCAGCTGGACAGGCAGCATCTCTGGAGAGGAATGGGTGAGGTTTCAGGTCCATGAAACCAATTTTCTATCCATTCAGCGATCTCTTTGCTTGGATCCCATGTGATCTAACGTTGAATCCTGTTGAATGACTGAAATCCATATATGTGTCTACAGCTCTGCCTGCATCAACCTTTTTGGTCACATCCTCAAAAAACTCAGATTTGTGAGACATGACCTCCCACGTACAAACCATGTTGACTATCCCAATCAGCCCATGTCCATCTAAATGCATGTATATAATAAGCCTCAGAATACTCTATAGTAACTTTCTAACCAGAGATGTTAAGCTCACTGTAGTTCCCAGCCTTTTCCCTGCAGCCCTTCTTGAATAGAGGCACAGCATTTGCCACCCTCCAGTCGTCCGGCACCTTGCCTGTATTTAATGACGACTCGTAAATCCCAGCCACCTGCAATTTCCCCTCTAGCTTTCCACAGTGTCCTCAGATATATCTGATCAGGCCAGTGAGATTTTCTTACGTGTCTGGATGGTAGGACAAATGCCAGAGATGAAAGGACGTAAAAGGGATAAGGAGAGATGTCGAGTTAAAAGTGAAATTGGAGGAAAGAATATATGGGGAAGGAGAAAGGACAAAATGGGTGATCATCCAGGTGGGGGCACATGGAAGATGGGGGGAGAAAAAAGAGAGGGGGTTTGTAGATTAGTTACCTGAAATTGGAAAATGTAATGTTCATACCATTGAGTTGTAAGCTACATAAGCAGAATATGAGGTGCTGTTCCTCTAGTTTGCATGTGGCTTCACTTTGGCAATGATGGAGACCCAGGATAGAAAGGTCAGTATGGGAATGGGAAGGGGGATTTAAATGGTTAGCAGCTGGGAGATCCAGCAGGCCTTGGTGGACCGGGGTTATGTATCTGTTGAAATGGTCACCTGGTTTACTTGGTCTCGCCAATGTAACGGAGGCCGCTTGGGGAGCTTACTACCCAATGATATAAACATAGCATTTCAGGTATCTAACTTACAAAGAACCACCCACCCCACCTCACCACATGCATTTCCCACCTCTCTTCTGTGCACCCCACACGGATGCACACCCATTTCTCCTTCGTCCTGTCCACTTCCTGCTCTATTGCTTCCAAGGCTTCACATTTCATGCCTCTTATCACCTTATCTCTTTCCCTTCTGCCTTTACATATTTGGCCTTTGTCCAACCACCCACCAATCAAAACACCCCTCACCTGTATCCCCCATTACTTGCCAGTCTTTGTACCACTGCCTCCTCTCTTCCAGCTTTCTCCGCACCCTCTCCCCCACTACAATCAGACTGAAGAAGGGTCCCGATCTGAAAAATCAATCTATCCATGTTCTTTAGAGATGCTGCCTGGCCCGTTAAGTTATTCCAGCACTTTGAGTCTGTTTTTGTGAACCAGCATCTGCAGCACTTTTTGTCTACTTTCAACAATAATGCGTAGTTGTGATTTAAAATTACTTTACTATATCTCATTCACACCTTCAGTACTGCCACTTGCACACTCCACCAAAAGTGGTTGAGATTATTAGCATCAAATGGAATGCATTTTTGAATATAAAGCTGAGAATATGAGCAGCGGGGGGATTTCCTGCAGATGAAAGAAGATTGCTGCTATAAGAACAAGGGTATTAAGAGCAGAAATAAACTATCATGTGCTCCTAGTCTTCTCCATTCAAGATTGTGGCTGACCTTTTACACAGCTCTACCTACTACTCCTCATTTTTTAATTTCTTTAACATCAAGAAGTATACCCATCTAGCTTCAACTGAAGCTGATGACTGAACCTCCACAATCATTTGCAGCTGAGAATGCAAGAGTTTCCCCAGAATTTGCGTGAAATATATTCTCGTTATGTACAAGTCCATAGCTCACTGAAAGGGGCAATACAAGTGGGTCAGATGACAAAGACAACCTGCTACGTGCTTGCCTCAGGTTGTTGAGGGATTGGATATAAAAGTCCGTGCAGAAATGGTATCTGTTTCAGGAGGGGAACCCTCCGGGCCCGACTCACGCGAGTCTACGGGCCGAGCAGACTTTCTTATGGCCTTACGCCCCAACGGAGCGGCGACGGTACTCACAGGAACTGAGTCTGCAGTCGCTGGTTTCCCTGCCACCGACTCAATAGGTGAATTAGGCGGGCGCCCGCTTCCCACACTCCTGCGGTCTTCAATGGTTTTACCAGCGGCACGCCTCGCCTTCCCTCTTAACACTCTCTCCATGGTAGACTTGATCTGCAAAACAAGCCTTTTCCCCCAAGAAAGCGACCTCTGACTAAGCTGAAACACTTACCTTGAGGTTTTTAAACTTACCGCTGGAGGAGCGTTACTCCTCCCAACCGGTCGCTGCACCATGCGTCTGACGTTATGACGCACATGCGGCTGGATGGGGTTTTCTTCACATAGTCACTCACGTGACTCTGAAGTAAAATTCTAGATTCTCCCACAAGAAGAAATGTTCTTTCCTTATTCACCCGGTTGAGATCTCGTGTGATTTTATATGCTTCAATGAAGTCCCCTCTCAACCTTGTAAACTTCAGCAAATCTGCTACCCTGTCAACCTCCCTTCATCAGATTATCCACACATTCCAGTATCAAAGCAATGCTTCTCAGAACTGTTTACATCAATTGCATCCTTCTTGAAATAAGGCCAATACTGTACAAAGCACTCAATGCAATTCCCAAAACAATTGAAGCAAGGGGTCTCTGCTTTACTATTCAAATCATTTTGTAATAAATAAGAACATTCTACCTTTTCTCATCACTTGCCTCTTATCAACTGTTGATCAGATATCCAGCTCCCTCTGCAACTCACATATCTGCATTTAAAATGTTTTTTTTCCCAATGTTTCTAGCTAAAAAGGACATATTGTAGCGGGTCAAGACGAGAGTCGGTTTTGAAAAAGCTTTCTTTAACGAAGCAATGAACAAATCGAGAGTTGCGCAAATATAAAATACCCCTCCCCACAGCCATATGACTGTGGCTACCGACCGCAGGGTTCGATTACCTACCGGCACCAGCAGGTGCCGCTAGAGGGCCCCACTCAGAACCTGAGGTACGGAACCGAGCAGGGACCCGGATGGAACGACCGGAACGTGTGGTCCACGAAGGTGGGGCGGGCGTAACATGAGGGGCCGGCGAAACAGGGCCAGGGGTGTGCACAGGAGTAGAAATAACAGTGGTGGAGTGAACAGGTGTAGTCAGTACGGGCGGAACGGCCAGCGGACGACCCCTACTTCGTGGTGTAGCAATGACCACCGGGCCGTCTACATCCACGTGGGCGGGCTTGAGACGGCCGACAGAGACATACTCCTCCTGTCTACCCATGTCCACCGTGAACATGGCGATACCGGCTAGCAGCACCCGGAAAGGCCCTTCATAGTCCCGCTGCAACGGCGAGCGGTGGGCATCCTTGCGGATGAAAACATAGGCACTGTTGTAACACATGCACATGCACAGGCACATGCACAGGCACATGCACAGCAGACGAACCGTACCTGGAGGCGGGAATGGGGGCCAAAGTGAACACCCGTTCGCGAAGGCCGGTCAACAACATCGGGGCTGAAGCGAGCTGCCCGCGGGTGTCAGGCAGGAAGTCCCCAGGCACCCGCAGGGTTGAGCCATACATGAGCTCGGCTGATATCAAGGAGGACCCAAGGCAGTTGGCCCACCCAGTCCGAGCTTTCAGCGCGGACCTCAGGTGGCGATGGAACGTTTCCACCAGCCCATTAGCCTGCGGGTGGTAGGCGGTAGTATGGTGCAGCCGAGCACCGTAAAGCTGGGCCAGGGCTGACCACAGGGAAGAGGTGAACTGGGCCCCCCGGTCAGTGGAAATGTCCGAGGGCACCCTGAACCTGGCAATCCAGTGGGCTGCCATAGCCCGAGCGCACGCCGTGGCGGAGGTGTTTGTAAGGGGAATGGCCTCTGGCCACTGCGTGAAATGGTCCACGACGGTGAGCAGGTGCGTGGCACCACGAGATTGTGGCAAGGGACCGATGAGGTCTACATGAACGTGCAGGAATCTACCCTCGGGGACTGCGAAATCCTGCACTGGGGGCCGCACGTGCTGCTGGACCTTGGAGGTCTGACAAGGGACACAGGTGCAGGCCCAGGCAGCCACCTGCTTGCGAAGCCTGTGCCAGACGAACTTGGCCGCCATCAGGGCAGACGTCGCTCATATGGACGGGTGAGCCAGGCCATGGACAGCATCGAAAACCAGTTGTCTCCAACTGACGGGTACAACGGGGCAGGCGTTCCCCGTGGAAACATCGCACAGGACCACGGTGCCATCCGCTCCGCAAGGCATTTCAGCCAGCCGGAGGCCAGTGCCTGCGGTGTGGTAGACGTCCATCCTGGCATCCGCCCATTGCGCCGCTGCCAGTTCTGTGTAGTCGACGCCGTGGTCGAGGACTGAAATGGAGGGGGAAGCGGGGCAGGACAAGGCATCAGCAACGACGTTAAGCTTCCCTGCTCGGATATCAGTCGTGAACTCCGAGACCTAGGCAAGGTGTCGCTGCTTTCGGGTGGACCACGGATCAGCGATCTTACCGAGAGCGAAGGTAAGGGGCTTGTGGTCCGTGAACGCGCGCCCCTCGAGGAAATACCTGAAATGCCAGACGGCCAGGTGCGGTGCTAGGATCTCGCGGTCAAAAGCACTGTATTTGCATATAAGCGCATGCAGCTGAAAAACGGCATCAGCTGCCAGCTGCCGTCAATGAGCTGCTCCAAAACACCACCTACAGCCGCATCTGAGGCGTCGATGGTGAGCGCGGTAGTGGCAGAAGAAAGTGGGTGTACCAACATGGTAACGTTGTCCAAGGCGACTTTGTGTCACAGTCTGCCCTCTCCTCATCCACTTCACCTCCCAGTACTTTTCCACCGGTCCCTCCTTCTCCTCACCTGCCTGCCTGCCACTCCCCTCTCATCAGCCCAACTCTCCTCACCTGTTGCACTCAGTTGCCTCTGATCACCAATTAACCCGGTATATAGACTCTCCTCACCATTCACACAGTGCCAGATTGTTCTCAGCATTCATGCAAGACTCTCCAGCGACTTCTCGACTTCCTGCCTGGCTTAGACTCTCCTTTCGTCTGTCCCTCGTTGGTTTGTTTGCATCGTGTGTTGGATCTCCTGGTTACCGGACTTTCCGCTACCCCGACTACGTCTCCTGCCTGCCCCTCTTCGGAACCCTCACTCAATCCTGAGCCTCTGTGTGAGTACGGTGTATCCATTCCTGTGTTACTACTCTGTGTTACAGTTTCGTAATAAAGTTCATTACCAACTATACCTGCCTGATTCTGTGCTGCTATTGGGTCCAAGCTATATCCGTTACACCTTGGCACCCTCGAAAGCCGCGTCCGTCTCCACGGACCATACGAGGTCCTGCAGTTTACCCGTGAGGCACCGGAAAAGGGGGCGCATGATGCCAGCCGCTGCCGGCACGAAACGGTGATTTACCATACCGACAAATTCTTGGAGCCCCTTCATGGTGAGTGGCCGGGAAATAGCCGTATGGCCTCGATCTCCGCGGGGAGAGGGGTAGCGCCTTGCGGGGTTACCCTGTGCCCCAGGAAGGAGATGGAATGAAGGCTGAATTGGCACTTCGCGGGGTTGATCATGAGGCCGTGCTCACGGAGACGTTGGAACAGAGTTCGGAGGTGGGTAACATGCTCCACCTGCGAGGCGCTGGAGACAAGGATGTCGTCCAAATAAATGAAAATGAAAAGCAGACCCCGTCCGACCTGGTCCATCAGCCGCTGGGATGCCTGTTCGAATGGCTGCGGATGCCTTTCGGGTTAAAGAACAGGCATACCAGCGGCTGATGGACCAGGTCAGACGGGGTCTGCCTTTCATTTTCATTTATTTGGACGACATCCTTGTTCTTTAACCCGAAAGGAATTAGCAGCCATTCGAGCAGGCCGATGGTTGCGTTTTTCGGAATGTCATCAGGCTGGACATAACCCCGGATGAGGTCCACCTTGGAGAAAAACACGGCACCCTCGAGGTGCGCAGAGAAATCCTGGATATAAGGCCGTTGGAAAAAAATCATATAGACTGATTTGAACAACTTAAATAATAGATATAAGGTAACGGTCCACCATGGTCACGGCATTCAGGCGCCGGTAATCAATGCATGTTCTCCACCCCCCAGATGCATTTGGGACCATGTGCAGTGGTGAGGCCCACAGGCTGTCCGACCACCGGACATTACCCATGTCTTCCATCAACTGGAATTCCGCGCGAGCGATGTGCAGCTTGTCTGGTGGAAAGCGGCGCACTCGGGCATGCACCGGACGGCCCTCGGTGGGGATGTGGTGCACGACCCCGTGTTCGGGGGCAGCTCCGCTGAAATGGGGCGTAAGGAGAGCAAGGCGGCATACGGACCGTCGACCTCGGCGACGGCGCTCAGCTGCTGGACTGGTGGTGGGTGGAGGCCACGGCATGGTGGAAATGACGGCCGGTCACGGAGTCATGCACCCGCCCCGTAGATCGACAATGAGGGAGAAAGCGCAAAGGAAATCGGCACCCAAGAGGGGCTGATCGACATCCGCAACAATGAACGTCCACTTGTAATGGTGGGAGTCGAAAATGAGCTAGAGCGTCCGCGTACCGTACATAGGGATGGCGCTCCGTTAAAGGCAGAAAGAACGGGGCCCCATTTACCAGTACGAGTATCAGGAGGTCGGAGGGAGGATGCTGACAATCACACTGGAGTCCACTCAGAAACGATGGCCGGAATGGCGGTCACGGATGCAGAGGGGGGTGTTTGCGCTGATTGCGATTGCCTTTACAGACGATCGGCCGAGGCATTTCCCTGAAATGTACAGGTGGAGGTGATAGTAACACCAATGGTGCCTACCGCGAGCCCGGACCGCTGCTGCGGTTCCACGCTGGAAGATGTGGGCATGGCCTCTACGCGTTCCCGCTGAGGCGAAGTGCGCGCTGGTGCAGACACGCGTTTAATGGCACCGCCATCTTGATCCTTGGTGATCCAGAGCTCGTCAGCCCGTTCGGCGAGCTGCTGAGGATCCTAGAAGTCCGTGCCGGCCAGCATGAGACGGACATCGTCCGGAATCTGTTTCAGAAAAGCCTGTACGAACACCAGGCACGGGCGGTGGCTGTCAGTGCGAGCATCTTAGCCATGAGGACCGACGGTTGGCGATCCCCCAGTCCGTCCATATGTAGAATGCGAGCGACACCTGGTCAAGGAACACCACTGGGACCGTCAAACGGGCCCATCAGCAACTGCACTTCCTGAGGAAACTAAAACAGGCCTCACTCCCCACCAACATCCTCAGGACTTTCTACAGGGGTACGGTGGAGTCTGTACTCACGTACTGCATAAATACGTGGTACTCCACCTGCAACTGCTCGGACAGGAAGGCTCTGCAGAGGGTAGTGAGGGGAGCAGAGAGGATCATTGGCGTCTCCCTACCCTCGGTACGAGAACTGTTCCAGAGCCGCTGTCTGAAAAAAGCTCAGAGAATTGCTAAGGACAAACTGCACCCCCTCCACATACACCTGGACCTCCTGCCATCAGGCAAGAGATATCGAAGCATCAAAGCCCGGACTACAAGACTGCTAAACAGGTTCCTACCACAGGCTGTGAGGCTGCTAAACAGTCACTCTGTACTCACAGTCACTTGATTCTGCGGCTGGCACGGACACTTTAATAACTGGCACTGGCCACTTTAATAACTGGCACTGGCCACTCAAATCAGCTGCCCCGGACATTTTTATGATTGGTTTATTGTATTTTAACGTTGTGTTTTACCTGCTTTTAACTATTTATACTGTTCCATCAGCGACTGGATTGTTTTTAGTGTTATTATGTGTGAAATGTTTTAAATTTCATGTGCGATGCTCCGCTATTCCCTGGGAAACGTCTTTTCATTTTGCACTGTACAACTGTTGCTTGCAAGATGACAATAAAGGTTGATTGATTGATTGATTGACAAGGTCCCGGCAGCTGAGATCGAAAGTGCACAAAAGGGGGGCCTTCAGGCCATCAAACTTGCCGGTCGCTGGAGGGTCTTGCAGGTAGGGCAGTAGACGGGAAGCCGATTCCTGTGGCAGGGCTCCCACCACGTGGAAGTACCTCGTCTCGTCCAAAACGATGCAGCGCAGGAGGAATTGTGCCTCCCGGTGCGCAAACCACACCTGTGCTGATCGGGCCAAAACAGCGGCAGCTTGAGGCTTACGGCGCTCTGGTGGGCTTCGGGAGTGAAATTGTCCTGCATGTTGGCATGCAAATTCCGATTTGAGCGCGTCGGGGTCGCCAATTATAGCAGGTCGAGACGAGAGTCAGTTTTGAAAGAGCTGTATTTAATGAAGCGATGAACAAATCGAGAGTCGAACCACAGCTAACAAAAAACAATTCTACCACCACGGTGGTCAATGGCGAATGAACTGGGCGTAGCCCAGAAAACCGCCCGAAAACAAAATACCCCTCCCCATAGTCATATGACTGGGGTTACCAAACGCAGGGTTTGATTACCCACTGGCACCAGCAGGTGCCGCTACAATATCTTAGATTTCCCCACATTATATTGCCAGACCTTTTCCCATTCACTTTGTAGCCGCCATAATGCCATATAACCATATAACCATATAACAATTACAGCACAGAAACAGGCCATCTCGGCCCTACAAGTCCGTGCCGAACAACTTTTTTCCCTTAGTCCCACCTGCCTGCACTCATACCATAACCCTCCATTCCCTTCTCATCCATATGCCTATCCAATTTATTTTTAAATGATACCAACGAACCTGCCGCCACCACTTCCACTGGAAGCTCATTCCACACCGCTACCACTCTCTGAGTAAAGAAGTTCCCCCTCATGTTACCCCTAAACTTCTGTCCCTTAATTCTGAAGTCATGTCCTCTTGTTTGAATCTTCCCTATTCTCAAAGGGAAAAGCTTGATCACGTCAACTCTGTCTATCCCTCTCATCATTTTAAAGACCTCTATCAAGTCCCCCCTTAACCTTCTGCGCTCCAGAGAATAAAGACCTAACTTATTCAACCTATCTCTGTAACTTAGTTGTTGAAACCCAGGCAACATTCTAGTAAATCTCCTCTGTACTCTCTCTATTTTGTTGACATCCTTCCTATAATTGGGCGATCAAAATTGTACACCATACTCCAGATTTGGTCTCACCAATGCCTTGTACAATTTTAACATTACATCCCAGCTTCTATACTCAATGCTCTGATTTATAAAGGCTAGCATACCAAAAGCTTTCTTTACCACCCTATCTATATGAGATTCCACCTTCAAGGAACTATGCACGGTTATTCCCAGATCCCTCTGTTCAACTGTATTCTTCAATTCCCTACCATTTATCATGTACGTCCTATTTTGATTTGTCCTGCCAAGGTGTAACACCTCACATTTATCAGCATTAAACTCCATCTGCCATCTTTCAGCCCATTTTTCCAAATGGCCTGAATCACTCTGTAGACTTTGGAAATCCTCTTCATTATCCACAACACCCCCTATCTTGGTATCATCTGCATACTTACTAATCCAATTTACCACCCCTTCATCCAGATCATTGATGTACATGACAAACAACAAAGGACCCAGCACAGATCCCTGAGGCACCCCACTAGTCACCTGCCTCCAACTGGACAAACAGCCATCCACCATTACCGTCTGGCTTCTCCCATTCAGCCACTGCTGAATCCATCTTGCTATTCCTGCATTTATACCCAACAGTTTAACCTTCTTAACCAACCTTCCATGAGGAACCTTGTCAAAGGCCTTACTAAAGTCCATATAGACAACATCCACTGCTTTACCCTCGTCAATTTCCCTAGTAACCTCTTCAAAAAATTCTAGAAGATTAGTCAAACATGACCTTCCAGGCACAAATCCATGTTGACTGTTCCTAATCAGACCCTGTTTATCCAGATGCTTATATATATTATCTCTAAGTATCTTTTCCATTAATTTGCCCACCACTGAAGTCAAACTAACAGGTCTATAATTGCTAGGTTTACTCTTCACAATGTGCTTTCCACCCTCTCCTTGTGTCAACAGCAAATTTAGCAACCACGCCTTCAGAATATTTCTCCACGTTTTGTATAAACTTTGCAAATGTGGTGAGTTCATCATTCTTGTGACAAACCACTTGTAACATCTTGCAATAAAGTAAAAGACCTGTTTATAGACGCAAGAAGCTGGAGTAACGCAGCGGGACATGGAGCATCTCTGGAGAGGAATGGGTGACGTTTCGGGTCGAGATGCTTCTTCAGAGTTATTCCAGCTTTTTGTGATGCTGCCTGTCCTGCTGAGTTACTCCAACTTTTTGTGTCTATCTTCAGTTTCAACCAGCATCTGCAGTTCCTTCCCTAAAAGACCTATTTCATTCAGAGATACAGCACGTAAACAGGCCATTCGGCCCAACAAGTCCGCATCGACAAATGATCTCCGCACATTAACACTACCCTACACGCACAAGGGACAATTTATAGTTATACCAAGCTAATAGTAAGATTAAAGGAGAATTTACCAGTTTGAAGTTAGGAGTTACGATGAGGGATTACGTGAAGAACCCGCTCAGTACGCAGGCGCGGCATACTTCCAAGCAGCGGTGTGGAATCACAGATAGACACAGTTATTTGAAGTAAACATAGTAAAGATAAGGAGACATCAATTTATTAGTTTGATCCATATAATGAGGGTGGGAGCGGAGGGCACGTAATCCCTCATCGTAACTCCTCATAAAATACAGATCAAACTTCAAACTGGTAAGTTCTCGTTTAATCTTACTATTTTACTTCGGAGTCACGTGAGTGACTACGTGAAGATTTCAAAGCTCTGTGATTTCAAACCGTGTAACAGTTTCATTTCACTCACTGCCGAAGTTCTTGAGGGAGGAAGTGTTATCGTAATCAACCAATTAGTCTATTTGTAGAAAAACACAATGGTATTTTTTAAACAATAACAACAAAGAATTAAGTTGCTCCCCTGGGCTTAAATTAAATATTTGCAGTTCGTAAATCTTTACTGCAAATAAACCAGGTTTTGCCAACGGCTTATTATAAAATTTCTGAACGGTCTTTCCCCCCCCCCCACCATCCTGCTGTAGCCAGGATGTGGTCTATAGGCATGTCCATTCTTTAGCCGTCGACATGGATGCTGCCCTGGTGGAATAAAATTTGTACATGTTAGTGTTTATCCCAGCAGTTTCTAGCACCTGCTTGAGCCATCTCGCAATGGTTTGGCTCGTCACCCGACCATAAGGTTTTTGTGACTGACCCACAAGGCTTTTCATCTCCCTCGAATATTTTGGTTGTGTCTATGTAGGATAGTAGGTGGGTCATGGCACATAACCGTGGTTCTGGTGGGTACGCCACGACTGGATTAGGTGTTCCTGGTCTGCTCTGTTTGATCAGTCGCTGGATAACGACAGATCTGGTCTGGAGCTGTGATCATGTTGTCCAGTCGCAATAGGTTTAGTGACTGGACCCCCTGAGCGGATACAAGTGCCATCAACATGAGCGTCTTTAGTGTAGCTTGCTCGAGGCCGAGGGATCTGGCTGGTGGCCATTCCCTGAGATATGTCAGGCCCACACTGATACCTGGGCTTAGGGCTTGATATTGTAAATGCCCTTCATCAGTTTTACCACCAGTGGATGGGATCCCATCGCCTGTTGTCCTGGCGCTGGTTTGAGATAAGCAGAAAGAGCACTCTGCGCTGTGTTGATGGCACTGTAGCTGATCCCTACATCGTGGTGTAGATAGGCCAGGAACTCCAGTATGTTGGTGGCTGTGGCTGTTGCGTATGTTGTCCCTGTATCCTGGCAGTACTTCTCCCTTTTGTGATGCTGGTTAAGTACTGCCTCTTGATGGATGTTCGAATGGATGCCGACATGGTGGTGATGGTTTGTTTGGACAATCCCAGTTCCAGGTAAGGTCTGTTCAAACTTGCAACCCAGGCGTTTAATTTTCTCATGGCATGGGTGTTTAGCTTACCTGGTAGGTAAGTAGCCGATAGCCAAATATGTCTTTCGACACACCATTGCCAAATCATGTTGACCAATTTGTCGCATGATAATGAGTTTATGCCACCCATATGGTTAATATAAGCCATCACCGTAGTATTTATCAATTTGTAACCGAACATGCAAGTGCTGCATATTAGATACATATGCTTTTAAACCATAAAAGGCGCCCAACATCTCTAGATAGTTAATGCCCAGTGTAAGTAGTAATGATGACTCTAGGTTAGTCCATCTACCACCTGTGCTGGATATGGAGTTAGTCGCTCCCCAGCCTTGAGCACTGGCATCTGTTTGAATAACTAAAGTAGGGTTAGTGATGAAGATAGGGCTGAAACTATGCCAAACGTTTTCTGCCCACCACTGTAGCTCTGATATTGCTTCAGTGGGTAATTTCATGACACGATCATAGTGACCTGTATGTCGTTTTATTGCCTGTACCTTTGCTCTCTGTAAATTTTTGATAGTGCAAAGGTCCGAATTGTGTAGCCGGAAATGCTGCTACCATTTCCCCAATTACTCTTGCTACTTGTCGAATAGTTGGTCACTCGTTGACCATTAAATTGTTGCATGATTGTGCTAATTCAACCATTTTTGCTTTTGGCAAGTTAACAGTCATATGGACTGAGTTAATTGTGAAGCCCAGGTAGTCCATGATAGTGGATGGCTTCAACTTAGATTTATCTGGATGTAGGACGAACCCCAGAGTTTTGAGGAGCTGTTTTTTAGCTGATACTGCTGCCACAGCCAATTCCATCGTTTTCCCTACTATCAGAATATCATCCAGATATGCCATGACAATATGTTTTTGTTTTCTTAGTATTGCCATGGCTGGGTTCAATATTTTGGTGAATAATCTTGGGGCTGAAGTTAGCCCATAGGGCAATGCTTTGTACCATCCAGATAAATTTTAGGTATCTGCGATGATCCTTGTATATGGGTACTAGATAGTAAGCATCTTTAAGATCAATGCTTGCCATGAAGTGTCCTTTGGAATTCAGTTGTTTGGCAGTAACAAATGTCTCCATTTTGAAATGTATATATTTAACAAATTTGTTTAGTGATGTTAAGTCAATGATGATGCGACAGCCACCATCTTTTTTGGTTTTAGTGAATATATTTGATACAAATTCCAAAGGTTCATGTTTGGTCTTTTCGATGACCCCCTTTGTGATAAGTCTCACCAGTTCAGCTTGTCCCTCACGTTTCTCTTTGACGGAGGGAGAAATACCCTTTGGGGCCAATGTTGAACTGGTGGCGTTTTTTCTGACATGAATTGTATTTTATATCCACTAATGCTGTTGAGTATATACTTGTCACTCGTGACCATACCCCATGCTTCTTTAAACAAGTGTAATCTCCCCCCTGTTAATAAAGCACCCTTATTCTCTATATGCTGGTAGGGACCAGACCCACCTACCTCCATGGTTATTGGCGATTCTGTTTCTTCATTTTCCTGAAGGTTCTGTTCTGACGTGCTGGCGATGTTGGGGGGAGGCGCATTTTCCAGAAGGTCCGCTGCGGGCCCTGATCTAAAAAGATCTTTGGGGATAATGTGCGGATCCCAAGCGTTCACCAGTTCCATATAGCGGACGTCGACTGGTGGATGCCGTGGGGTGCTGCCGCTTGGGTATCGGAGGTCTTGGTTTGCTCGTCCCGGGGCCTGTCCTCCTGAGGCCGAAGGTTTTTGATGCTTCCACCATCTCCTTCAGTTTTTTATTGAGATCTTTCCCAAATAGCAGCGCGTCCGTCTCCGCAGCTGGGGCTTTACACAAGCCAGCAAATTTGGGATTGAGGGCAGGTCTTATGTTTCCCTCCGGAGATTGTTGATCTCAAATTGTGTGGTACACATTAATGCCAGCACATCCTGCTGGCAGGTATCCATCTCCGTGGTCTCCACGGAACGAGCAAAGGCTGTGATGGCCGACGTCAGGAGCCTTAGGATCCGCTGTAGCTTGAGTTCTTGGGCCCGGATGTGTGACCCCACCTGTTGACACTTTTTACTTTGAGGGCCTCACAGTTTTCTGGTGCTGTGTGTTGTTTCAGCACCTCAGCGAGCACCTTTTCCAGTAATGGTTTATTGGATAGATGGTTGATGCTGGCCGCCATTCTTGGTTCCAGCGGTGCTCCAGCCCGTGAGGTTGCTACAAAGTGGTCCACCACACCCAACAGCTCTTCCTGTTCCTGCACCCCTGGCATACTCCCGAATTCGTCCGCCTGCCCCTGTTCCTGACCAGCCCAGCCCTGGTCACCAATGCTAGCCTCCAGTAATGAGGGAGCAGAGGGCAGTGTACAGAACACTGTGGAGGGGGTGCCTGACCTCCCTCCGCGAGAGCGCTCTTTCTGCGCATCTCGCTGGAGCTGCTCCAATAGCTGTTGGATGCAGCTCAGGCGGCTGTCTCTCCTCCATTTAGGTGGAGACATGTCCCCGTCCGACGAATCGGACGTCACCGGCCGGATGCCTGTTCGGATGGCTAGACATCCAGCCCGCAGTTCAGGCACTAGCGGGACTGGGCTCGGCGCGGTGATGGGGATAGCGGAGCGCCTGGTAATTGTTCCTACCGTCCTTCTTCTGGAGCTTTTTTGCCTTGTAGATGCGAGAGCGCCCCTCAAGCAGCGCGTCTCGCAGGCACCTGCTCCGAGAGCCGCTCCAGCGGCTCAGGCGGCTCTCTCTCCCCCCGTGCGGGTGGAGAGACGTCCCGTCCGAAATCGGGAACACCTGCCGGATGCCTCTTCGGGTGGCTATGCATCCAGCCCGCTGCTCAGGTGCTAGCGGGCTGGGCTCGGCACGGTGTCGGGGAATTAGAGGAACACCGGGTAAACGCTCCTACTGCCTGTTTCCCCTCCCCGACGGGAAAACGTTCCTCCTTGAACGGGGGACAGTTTTGTTCCAGAGCCTTTTTCTCTGCCTGTAAAACACAAGCAGTAAAAGGCTCCCCTGTAAAAGAAACCCGACCTCAGGGTACTCACCTGACGGTCCATTTCATTCTGTAGCGGGAGCGCCTATCTCCCGTTGCAGCCGCTGTTGCACTGCTGGCGTAATGCCGCGCCTGCGCACTGAGCGGGTTCTTCACGTAGTCACTCACGTGACTCCGAAGTAAAATTAACCTACAAATCTGTACGTCTTTGGAGTGTGGGACGAAACCAAGGATCTCAGTGAAAAACCACGCAGGTCACAGAGAAAACATACAGACAGTCTACAGATAGCACCCATAATCAGGATCGAACCCAGGTCTCCGACATTGTGAGGCAGCAACTCTACCGCAACGCCACCGTGTCGCCCTATTGATACTTGATCTCATTTTTCAACTCCTATCCATGACAACACATTACCTTTTACACCTTGAGCTTTTATTTCCAACAGTCTTTGACGTACCTCATCAATTCATTTTTTTTTTTTTTTCATCTGCGCGATGTGTGAATCGTTCAAAGAATTTGAACCAATAACTTGTGTCAATGCTATTGCAGGCTACAAAGGTGGACAGCGTCTATAATATGTTCTCTTCAGTCTCCGCGAACTCAACTGCAATGTAGTTTGGGAGCAACTGTGCCCAAGTCCACAAGAAATTCCAGAGAGCTGTAAATATAGCTCTGACCATTATACGTACCAAACCTCCCACTATTGACTCCATCTACATTTCATGTGGTCTCGGATAGTAGCCAACATAGCCAAACAAGGAACTGATGTGCTGTTGTGATACTGATTAGGAACTTTGTCTAAGGAACTGATGACTGTTCTTTCTGAGAACATTGAAAAGGACTGGTCTGCCCAAACAGCTGCTGACAGCCTTCTACTGCTGCACGACAGAAAGCATACTATCGTATGGCATCTCTGTGTGGTATCTCAGCTGCACGGAGGCGGAGAGGAGAGCTCTTCAGCGCTTCGTCCACAGAGCGCAGAAGATTATTGGGACACGGCTACTAGCCTTGGAGGGCATGTTCCGCACACGGTGCCTCAGGAAGGCCGTCAGCATTCACAAAGACTCCTCACACCCTTGTAATGGACTGTTCGAACTACTTCCTTCCGGCAGACGTTACAAGGCCTTCTACGCCCGCACCTCCAGACTCAGGAACAGCTTCTTTCCCAGAGGTATAGCTGCTCTGAACCGGCCCTGCTGAGTGCCCCCCACCCCCACGGACTGTCTCCCTCGGATGGTCACGTCGCACAGTCACATCTGCACTTTAGTCTGTTTTTGACTATATTACTGTTGTAATGCTCTTTGTACAAACCATGTTCTCGAGGTATCTAAATCTAAATTTTAGTTGTTACTTAAATTATGATGTCGGATGGAAGCTCCATAGACATAATCCATATGGACTTCAGCAAGGTCTTTGCTATGTGCTGCATGGTAGGCTACAAGGGAAGCTTTGATCACATGGGATCTAGAGAGAGATAAACTATAGGTTACATAACTGGCTTAATGTTGGGAAGCAACAGGTGGTGGTGGAAGATTGTTTTTTGGACCGCAGCCTTGTGGCTTGCAGCATGCCACGCGGATTAGTGTTGGGCCCACTATCTTTTGTCATTGAATTAGATGAAAATATCCAAGGCATGATTAGTAAGTTTGCAGAGGACACTAACATAATGGGTATCCTAAGCAGTGAAGATGGTTCGTGAGGCTGCACTTGTAATATCATGTTCAGTTTTGATCACTCTACTATGGGGAAAGACTTCAATAAGCTGGAAAGAAGGCAGAGAAGATTTAGATGGATGTTGCTTGGACCAATCTATAGGGAGAGGTTCGGCAGACTTTATTCCTTGTTTTTTCTGGAAGCTAGGTGATGATCTTAGAGACATGTATCAAATCATGAAGCGAATAGGTAGGGAAACACACATAGAATCAAGAACTAAAGGGCCTATGTTTAAGATGAAAGGGAAAAGACGCTAGGTATTTGTGACGAGCAGCCAGAGGAAGTCGAGGAGGCAGGTATAATACCATGATTTAAAAGACTTTTGGGCAGTTAGCTACGTAGATTGGAAAGATGAGAGGGATATGGGCCAAGCATGGACAAATGGGACACCTTGTTAATCAGGAATGTCATAATGTCATAAGTGATAGGATCAGAATTAGGCCATTCGGCCCATCAGGTCTACTCTGCCATTCAATCATGGCTGATCTATCTCTCCATCCTAATCCCATTCTCCTGCCTTCTCCCCATAACCCCTGATACCCGAATGTGTTCAGCCGGAGAGCCTGTTTCAGGCTGTATGAGTCAATGACTCTCAAAGAGAAAAAAAGAAAGCAAGAGAGAGTAGCAACAGCACAAGAGGAAGTGAGCGGAAGGAGCAGTTAGGGTCAGCAATGGTTGGAGTGTTGGGGAAACAGTGTTGAAGTTTTAGCTCCCAAGTCCAGATTGGCCCGAGGTATTGAGGCTGCAACTCCCTCGGGCTGAAAGAAAGAGCCTTATTGTCCATCAGTGGTAAGTGTTAGACTGTGTACTCTCGCGTCCTTGGTGAATAATGACAACTTGTAGCAGCCAGGTGTCAGCATGAGCCAAAACACAAGGTAAAGGAAGATTTCTGAAAGATGATTATGGAAATACATTTTGGACTTTTGCAAATTACCATTATTAATACTATTCTATGTATTTTGTCTTTGACCACAACCCAGCAGCAATTTTTAAAGTTCATCGCATGAATGTACTTGTATACATCTTAATCAAATCACCTTTCATTCTTCTAAACTGCATAACATAGGAATGCCCTATGTCAATGAATAATCCCTTGTTTCAGGAATCAAACCATTAAATTTGCATTACATCATCTCCACAAAAGTATACTTACTGCTCATACTGTGCCCTCACCAATCCCTGCAGACACTCTTGCTTAAATATATACCCAGCCCTGTTATCTATCTCCTAACAATCTTTCAATCTTATTGCCCAATCCAACATGTCTTGCATAACTATGTAATAGTTTACAATTGTACTTGACAATCATTGACGTAGATGAATTATTTTACTTTAATTGTTGTTTCCTCTTTATAACAAACATCAGTATGCGGAACACAGACACAAAATGCTGCGATAACCCAACAGGTCAGGCAGCATCTCTGGAGAAAAATAATAGGTGATGTTTTTGGTTGAGACCCTTTTTTCAGGGTCTTCTTCTTTGGCTGAAGGAAGGGTCCCCACCTGAAACCACCTATTCCTTTTCTCCAGTGATGCTGCCTGACACCAGCATTTTGTCTATATTTGGTGTAAACATCAGTACACATTAGTTCCTCCAACACATTAGTATATGGAATATTAAAGAGGGCTCTATGCAGTAATTTTACTGACATTTGTTTACTCAATTAAACCTGGTATAACATTTGAATCTTCATGTTGTTAAGTGTCAGCTGAATAATAACCAATCCATTGACTGAAACAAAATCCTTTGTTTCAGAATCTCAAACCTTCTTTGATGTAATGTCAAAAATTAAAGAGAAGTAATGAATGCGTACTGCAAGTTATTTGTCATAGAATGATGCATTTTAGTTCCATTTCAAGTTATACAGTCGGAGTCATACAATACGGAATCAGGGCCTTTGGCCCAACTCAACCATACAGGCCAAAACTAGTCCAGTTTTTACTGTGTTTGGCCAATATTCCTCTAAACATTTCCGATATATCTGTACCTGTCCAAATGGCTTTCAAATATTGTTATTGTGCCTGCCTCAACAACTTCCTCTGGCTTTCAATATATGCAGCACAAACTGTGTGAAATCATTGCCCTCAATTTCCTTTTAAATCTTAATCTTAAAAATATGCCTTTTGTTTTTTTTATTCCCTACTCTGCAAAAAAGAGTTTGCATTCCCCCTCTCTATGCTCCCCATGATTTTAAACACATCTATTGGATCAAAATCACCAACCAATCCTGCCAACCATTAGTGATAACTCAGGCCCTTGAATCCTGGCAACATTCTCGGAAATCTTCTTTGCACTCTTTCCAGCTTAATTAAATCTTTCCTGTAGCAAGGTTACCAAAATTGTACACAACACTCCAGGTTTGGCCTCATCAACACCTTGTATGATTGCAATGTAATGCCAAATTCCTATGCAATGAAGATAGACAGAAAATGCTGGAGTAACTCAGAGGGACAGGCAGCATCTCTGGAGAGAAGAATGGACGACGTTTCAGGTCGAGACCCTTCTTTACGCTCGACCTGAAATGTCACACATTCCCTCTCTCCACTGAGTTACTCCAGCTGAATTTCGCTGATTTACTCCAACATTTTGTGCCGATCTACAGTGCAAACCAACATCTGCAGTCCGTTCCCATAGTCAATGCCTTGACTGATGAAGAACGGTGTGCCAAAGAGCTTCGTTACCACCCTGTACACCTGTAACACCATTTTCAAGGAACTATGTACTTGTACTCCATCATTCTTTACTTTTTTTTAACTTTTAAAAAACTTTTAGAGATGCTCCTCGGAAAGAAATTGAGACACAATTTCCCAGATGCAGCAGCATGCTGGCTATCTGTAATCATGCCTTGTCTAAATGGTGGTAAACCCTGTCCCTCAGAAGCCTCTCCAGTAACATAACCACCACTGATGTCAGGCTCACCTGCCTGTAGTTCCCTGGCTTGTCCTTACTAACCTTGCTAAATAACAGTACAACATTAACCACATTCAAGCTTCCACAATTTCACTCTGGCTGAAGGTGATGCAATTTATTTTCTAGCTTTTATACATCTTTGATAATAAGTGTATGGTCCAATCCATCATAACTCATTCACCTCAATTCCTTGGCTTCCAAGATCTGTTTAGTTTCCATGTTCTGCATTCTTTATTTGATGCATTGTTTACAATGCGTGTTCATTTGTCAGTTCCTGATTATCATTAAATCAGATTTCTTGTTGAAATTCACTTATTCACTAATTTCTCCCATCAATTGACCCAGATATAGAAGCTTCCACTGATGCTATGAAAGGCAGATGGAAACAGATGAGAGCATCATTTTGGGGTGAACAAATTAGCATTAACGAGTTGCTAGCACGATGACAAACATTTTTAGACTGGCAGCAAAAATGAAAAAAATGAGAAAGAAACACTCAAAGAGTGATCAAGGCACAAGGTATTCACCCAGGGAAATGCTTTTAAAATCTGGAAGCGATGGGTTTTGGGCTGAACATGCAATCCTGGTGTAAAACCTGTGTCAAGGCTGGCACAATGGCACAGCACTAGAGTTGATACCTTACAGAGCTAGTTATCTGGGTTCGATCCCAACTACGGATGCTGTCTGTACGGAGTTTGTGTGTTTTTTCCTGTGACTGCATGGGTTTTCTCTGAGATCTTCGGTTTCCTCCCTCACTCCAAAGACGCACAGGTTTGTAGGTTAATTGGCTTGGTATAAATGTGCAACGCTCTACCTGGTGTGTGTAGGATAGTTGCAATGTGCGTGGATCACTGGTTGGTGCGGACTTTGTGGGCGGATGGGCCTGTTTCCATGCTGTATCTCTAAGCTGAACTAAATTCTTTTTATTTTCAGTGAACTGATGGATATTGCAGAGTACAGGTTTTTTGATTCAGCAAAGATATTAGACTGTCCACTAGAAGCCTAAAAGCATTGACTTTAAAGAAAGGGGAGAGGTTTAGGGAGGGAAATTACAGAGCTCAGTACCTCTGTAGCCAAAAGAACAACAAGCAGCGAGTGGTGAAGCAAATGAACTCTGATGCCAAAATTTGATGAATTATAGTGTAGCTGGGCTGGAGGAAATTACAGAGTTTGGAAGAGCTGGCCCATGACCAAGGAAGGATTTGAAAAGCAATGGTTTGAATTTTAAAATGTTTTAAATGAGACATTGCTTATATGTGAACCATGGCAGCTTAGGGAACAGTGCGTTTGGGGAACAACATTTTGTGTATGTCAGGATACAGACAGCAACATTTTGGATGACCAAATATTCACAGAGAGCAGAACGAGAGGGACCAGCAGGAGTGTAGTGAAATATTCAAAGTTTTAGGTTTAACATTCCACACACACACAACAGTTTCAGCTGGAGATGAGCTGAGGCAAGAGCAGAGGTTAGCTGTCAAGAAGAAGAGTGGAAGGACAGATAAATTTGGACACATCACAAAGGGCAAAAATAGTAACTTTAATAGAAAAATACATTTCCATCCAGATATTGATGAAATCATTTTTACTTACCGTATTTCCCGGCTATGAAGATGCTAAGGCCAAAAAATGTAGTTACGTCTTGGAGGCCAAAGGTTAGATTGTTATCCAAGAAAGATAGACTTGGCTATCCCTCAGTAAAAGGACAGCGCTGCTTGCGGGGGCGGGGGGACTGGTGGAGAGTTCCTTTCACAGCGTGTGTGAGGAGTCTGGCCCAGGTCAGCACGGCTGTGCCGCCAGGGGTAAAGTTGCGGGGAGGGCAGGAGCGTTGAGAAGAAGGGGGTCGGGAATCATACCAGCAACTCACTCAGTCGCTCGGGTGGCTGCGAGCGGTTGTCGGTACCGGACAGCGGAACCGGCCGCCACCTCAGTGCCTTCTGCCGGCCGGCCACGGTGTCCTTCGGCACAGGCGCAACCAGTGGAGGTGGCATGGGCGCTACAGACAGTCCCGGGGCTCGCAGGCGACCTGGGAACTGCAGCTAGTCCCGGACTTTGCAGGCAACCTGAGAACTGCAGCCAGTCCTGGGGCTCACAGGCAACCTAGGAACTGCAGCTAGTGTTGTGGTTTTGAATACTCAAATGTATTCAGGCCACGTGGAGAATTCTTCAAGATGTTTAAACTTTTATTTGCAAAAGTTGGATTCCCCCACGTCATCAGTCCACGTGGAGCTCTCTGACCCACAAACAAAGGATCATCTCTTTTTATACCATTTTCAACTCTGCATGCCCCATCCCTGTTACATTTCCATATCCAATCATTTTCCGACATTCCCTCATCATCACCCAATCACTTGCTCCCACTTATCTCCTCCTTCCCAGTTCATTTCGATATTTGCAACTGATGTAGGTAGTCACATGACTACCCCTTTGTGGCACCTCGTCTGCCATGTGCTTTTGACTTCTTTGTTCAGTCGCTTCATTTTAACAAAGTGATATCCAAGAAAAGTGGACTCAATTCCCAAAACCCACTTCTCAAAATATAAGAGATACAGTGGTCACTCAATTTATATAAACAAGACATTGTTCCCATTAAACTCTATAAAGGATTTTTACATCTGCAGACCACCATCTCTATCTCAAAGTATAGCCACCTCAGTTTTTATAAACATAAGAAATCCAACATACAATGGTCACATACCCCTCACCCGACCACGTTTTGCCCTTCATATATGTCTTTGCTCTTATAACAACATGAGTATAATTAAACATAGCTAAATACTGGATCACAGAATCCAGAGGCGCCTTTCTATCTTAGACTAGTATATACAGTCGTCAGTCGTAAACCCCGAGCCCTTTGTGCTATAGCAGAGCTAAGGAATGTGTCATAACGAACGAGCAAATGGTCTGTGACCAAATGGCCTAAGAGGCCCACTGCCTAATCAGACTTTTTAAGATATAACTTATTTTCAATACAAGATTATATAAGATACATTTAATATAATATATACTATATAACAGGGATGGGGCATGCAGCTGTCCGTTTTTTCCCCTTCTTTTTTATTATTTTTAGTTCGTTAAGTGTACAGTCAGGGGGTCTAAATCTTTTATGTGTGGGGGGTGGTGGGGGGGAAGGGGGAAACTGCTTTTCTAAGTCCCTACCTGGTCGGAGGGGTTGCCTTCCTCCGAGCAGCGTCTTCGACCTGTCCTCGCGGCCTACCAGCGGGTCCTGGAGCGACGTTTCCCTGAGGGGACCTGGCCAGAACATCGGCGTTGGCGGCGGCGCAGAACGTCGGCGTTGGCGCAGAACATCGGCTTTGGTGGCAGTGCAGCGCTGGAGCGCTATTGCGGAGCGGGCGATGCCATTCCTGGGTCGCCGCGCTGGGACTCCAGTATGCTTGGTACTGCCGAGGAAAACATTGTGGAGCCGTGGTTCTGCGGAGCGGCCAGCTGCGACGTTGAACTTACATCTCGCCGAGAACACCAGTGTGCGGAGCTCCGTCTGGCGTGGTCTGTTGGATTGGAAGCCGCAGGCTCCGGTGGGAAGGCGGCCGTTCCTGGCACCCCAAGCCGCTGGGGGTTCTCCCGACGCCGGAGTACCATCACCCGGCGAGAACATCGGGCGCCATGGCGGCGACTGTGGAGGCCTCAATAGGCCCGACTATGGGTGGACAAGGGGGATGGGGACTGGACTTTGTGCCTTCCCCCACAGTGGGAATCACTGTGGGGGGATGTTTTGGTGTTGAATTTCTTTATGAATACTGTGTTGTATTTTTATTAGTGTGCTGCAAGGACATCAGAATTTCCCCTGAATAAGGGGATTAATAAAGTATTTATCTATCTATCTATCTATCTATCTATATATCCCCCCTTTGAGATCAAAAATAGTCTCACAGAAAAAGAAAGCCACAAGCTGCACATATCAGTCGTCAAATTAAACTCAGGGTCCTTAAATTTGTAATGCTCAGCCTTCTAGTGTTCTTTCTCTGGAATCCTGGATTACTGGGCCAAAAACCCACCCCCACTATACTAGGGTGGGGAAAAAAGATCCCGCTCTCCGCACAAACTATAGTCTAATATTTCTCTGGTGTGTTCTGCACATCATCGTAGTATTCTATCCTCGGGGTCTGCTTCTTAGGGGAAACGGTTTCACCGTTATCCTGGATCAACAAAAGCTGCTTGGCAGTGGCTCTTACTAGAAAACACTTAACACAGGGCAAGACACAACATAGCACCACAATAACCCCCAGCAGTGCAGCTCCAATAGTCACCCCTATCTTAATTAGCCATACTCCCCAACCGCCTAATATATTTTCCAGCCAACTAAAAGCGTCATGTCCAAAACTCACACTCTGCTTGTTCTATTTTCTCAGATCTCAACTAATTCATTGCTTTAGTGAAATATCCCTCTGGGCTTGTATTATTGGGTATGAAGGTGAAGCATTGTTCCCCAAACAAGACACAACCACCCCCTCATCCTGACCTTCTTTACACCAGTCTCAGTCACTAATGTCTCCAAAAACCTCACTTATTACCTTGTTAAAGCTCTGCTCTTCCCTCACTTCTTTGTCCTCCTATCGAGTCGTACCTGTGGGTCAGCCCTCATGTAAGGATTGAGATGGTACCAGGTAGATCAACCTTCTACCTGAACAGCTGTTTCAGAAAGCTCATACATACACCTTGTCTCTGGGTTAAAGGGTCCTTCCTCCTGGTCCACCTTCAACTGCTTTTGCTTTGCCTGTGCATAAATAGACTTGTGTATCATAATTAACTGTTGCATATACTGCTTAAATTCTACCGAACTTTTTCAAACTCTCCATTGTGCCATTGGCATGGGTGTTAGGTGGGTTATTCGCTTAGTTTGCATGCAACATCTCTTCAGAGCTTGTTTTTTTTCCGATTTTGAATGACAAGTTGGTAAGATCCGAGGGTTGAACTTCATAGTTAATGGGAAACAGTTCGCTTTTTCCAAGATTTATCTTATAACCTGAAAATTGACCAAAACTATTGAGCAGTGACATAGCAGAATGCAGAGAGGTGCCTGGGTTTGAGACAAAAAGCAAAAGGTCGTCAGCATATAGTGAAACCTTATGCTGTGTACTGCCCTCCAAATACTGGCTATGTCCTCACAGCTGCGAAAGGCCATGGCAAGTGGTTCGATGGCCAATTCAAAAAGCATGGGGCTCAGAGGACACCCCTGGCGGGTTCCACGATGCAAGTCAAATGGCATGGACAACTGGGAATTAGTCCGAACTGAGGCTGTGGGATGAGAGTATAGTAACCTGATCGATGAAATAAAGTTTGTTCCAAAACCAAATTTGTCCAGAACAGCCCATAGATAGACCCGCACAACGCGGTCGAATGCTTTCACTGCATCAATAGATACGACACAATCAGGGACATCCTCAGAAGCAGAGTAGACAATATCGAATAATTGACGTATGTTAAAGAAGGAATGTCTGCTCTTAAAAAAGCCGGTTTGGTCCTCAGATATAACAGTAGGGAGGACCTTAGCTAAAATAATAACAGTAGAGAGGACCTTAGCTAGAACCTTAGCTAAAATTTTAGAATCCGTGTTTAGAAGGGAGATGGGTCTGTAGGAGGCGCATTCGGTTGGAACTTTACCTTTTTTTGGTGATAAGAGTATTACAGGCTTTGGCAAAGGATGGAGGAAGAGAACTTTGTCTGTAGGATTCAGATAGAACGGAACACAACTGTGGGGAAAGGAGTAGGGAGAATCTTTATAAAAACTCTCCCGGGAAGCCGTCTGGGCCCGGACATTTGCCTGATTGCATTGAGGAAATGGCTGAAGCTATATCTGCCTGTGATATGGGTTCATCCAATCTTTCCCTAAAATCTAATGAGAATTTGGGAATATTTAGACTGCTCAGAAAGTTATGAATTACCTTATGATCCAGTTGAGATTCTGAAGTATAAAGCTGGGAATAAAAGTCTCTGAAAGTGTCATTAATTTGCAAGTGATCCGAAGTGAACTGGCCATTAAGCATGCAAATTTTAGAAATATTCTGTCTCGCTTTAGCACCTTTAAGTTGATTTGCAAGTAATTTGTCAGTTTTATCTCCATATGTATAAAACATGGCTTTATTTTTTATAAGTATGTGTTCAATTGAGTGAGTAGTGAGTGAGTGAGTCGGTCACATTTGGTTTTGAGTTCCAATCGTCTTTTATAAAGAGTTGGATTTTAAGTTTGCGCATATTGCTTGTCAATTTCTCCAATTTGATGAGCAAGATCTAAACGCTCTCTATTGGATTTCCGCTTCATTTGAGCAGTGTAAGATATGATCTACCACCTAAGGTGAGCCTTAAGGGCATCCCATATGATCAGGCTAGAGGTTTCAGGGGATATATTAATGGAAAGAAAAAAGGCTATCTCTCTTTCCATAAACTCTACAAACTTATCATCCGAGAGCAAAGTTGAATTGAATCGCCACTGCCTACTCTTTTGAGGGAGATCTGGAAGGGACAAGGCCAGAGCAATAGGGGCATGGTCAGAAAAGACAATACTCTCATAGTCACAGGAATGAACCAGGGGTACAAGTTGGTTATCAAGAAAGAAATAGTCAATTCTAGAATACGTATGATGGACATGTGAGAAAAATTAGTATTCCTTATCTTGAGGATGTAAAGAGTGCCACACTTCGCAGACACCGTAATGGGAGAAAAAGACTTGGATGAAACAAGTTGTTTTACTTACTGTACTGGGGTTAGTAGAGGATCGGTCTAAAAGAGGATCGAAACAACAATTGAAATCACCACCAAGTATAAGAGAGTATGTGTTCAGGTCTGGAAGTAATGAAAATAACCACTCGAAAAAACATACATCGTCTATATTAGGGGCATACACGTTGATGAATACTACAAGTGTATTGTTTAATTTTCCAGTCATAATTACATACCGACCAAACTTGTCAGAGATCACATTATGTGGCTCAAATGAAATGTTCTGGCTGCTAAGGATTGAAACTCCTCTGGCTTTAGCCTGAAAGGAAGAGTGAAACCCCTGCCCTATCCAACCTGACAAGAGACGGCCATTGTCTGGTTATCCACTTTGTGAGGTTATCCACTTTGGTGGCAAAAACAGGAAAGTAGATTATTATCTGAATGGTGGCCGATTAGGAAAGGGGGAGATGCAACGAGACCTGGGTGTCATGGTACACCAGTCATTAAAAGTAGGCATGCAGGTGCAGCAGGCAGTGAAGAAGGCAAATGGTATGTTAGCATTCATAGCAAAAGGATTTGAGTATAGGAGCAGGGAGGTTCTACTGCAGTTGTACAGGGTCTTGGTGAGTCCACACCTGGAGTATTGCGTACAGTTTTGGTCTCCTAATCTGAGGAAAGACATTCTTGCCATAGAGGGAGTACAGAGAAGGTTCACCAGACTGATTCCTGGGATGTCAGGACTTTCATATGAAGAAAGACTGGATAGACTCGGTTTGTACTCGCTAGAATTTAGAAGATTGAGGGGGGATCTTATAGAAACTTACAAAATTCTTAAGGGGTTGGACAGGCTAGATGCAGGAAGATTGTTCCCGATGTTGGGGAAGTCCAGAACAAGGGGTCACAGTTTAAGGATAAGGGGAAAATCTTTTAGGACCGAGATGAGGAAAACTTTTTTCACACAGAGAGTGGTGAATCTCTGGAATTCTCTCCCGCAGAAGGTAGTTGAGGCCAGTTAATTGGCTATATTTAAGAGGGAGTTAGATGTGGCCCTTGTGGCTAAAGGGATCAGGGGGTATGGAGAGAAGGCAGGTACAGGATACTGAGTTGGATGATCAGCCATGATCATATTGAATGGCGGTGCAGGCTCGAAGGGCCGAATGGCCTACTCCTGCATCTATTTTCTATGTTTCTTTGTTTCTATGTCTGAGCAATGGATATGAGTTTCTTGCACAAAGGCTATTTCTGTTTTGAGTTGTTTAAGATGCGAAAAAAACCTTTCCTCTTTTAACAGGATGGTTTAAACCTTTGACATTCCAGCTCACTAGCTTTATGTGTCTATCCATGCATAATAAAGAAAAACGTTAAGTTGTAATGTAAATACAATGAAGCAAATGACAGGCTGAAAACGAAGCAACGGGTCAGTGCAGGTTGAAAATGACTAGTGTGTAATGATGTGTTTATATAAATTGCTAAAATGTTACTGGCAGTGACATAACCCCCCTCCCCACCCAAGAAAGCTGCTATAGAAAGAAGCAGCAAGCTCGTCCAAACAAACATATTACAATTCGAAACTTCCTGTCTGACGTTAAACTATTACTTCAGTATTATGTACTAAATAAAATACATATAAGCACCTCTATAATAACATTTTGGCTTATCCAAATAGCCCCAAAAAAATATGGCTATGAAGACTGAATATCAACTTTAGAATAATTGAACAGTGCAAATACTGAACTGTGTCAACAGTGAACAAAATGGTTATATATAACCAAAACTCACATGGGTTAACATGTCCTTAAAAATATGATTGCAGCTTGAAAGTTACTTACTGGCCCATAAAAGCTTTTAAAGAGCCAAAGTTAGAACGCAACAGCACACAGATATAGGGCCAGGCCAGACGTAGTAACAGCACATAAAAATCCAGCTGGTAATCATTTCTAATTTACAGTGCACATATAGTGATATTTGGCTGTAGCCATTTTATGTAAGTATCTTAGTAAATAAGCAGCACACCCGGATGAATGAGCACGTTCAGCCATGTAAACAAACCACAGACGTTAGCTGACATGCTGCACGTCGTGCCAATAGGTAGAGCTATACCGTGTTACCTCTCTTCCAGTGGGTTCAAAGTCCCTAAACAGAATCTCTATGGGGGTTTAGATGACCTAGGGAGGCTGTCGATGTATTTCTGCGCCTCCTCGGCTGAGTTTATCCATTTTCTGGCTGCACCGGACAACGTGAGATGGAGTCCAGCTGGATATAGCAGTGCAGGCTTTAGTCCCAGTTTCTAAAGTTCTGTCATGACGTCTCTGTACTCTGCCCACTAGCTCTGAACTTCAGGGCTGTAATCCTCCACAATCCGAATTGGTTTGCGGCAAAATTCGAGTTTCCCTCTCCGCCGTGTCTCTCTGATGAGGAAATCCTTTGTCTGGTAACGATGCAGGCGGAGAATGACTGGCCCCGGTCTCTGGCCGGGGGCCGGTTTAGCGTTTAGGGAGCGATGGGCTCTGTCGACTTCTGGAGGGGATGTCAACGTCTCACTCCTGAAAACCTCTCGCAGCAAACTTGAGAAAAACTCAGTGGGCCGTCCGCTTTTAGTGGATTCCGGTTGGCCGAGGATGCCTATGTTTTGTCACCGACTTTGGCCCTCCAAGTCGGCCACTTTAGCCTTTAGCTTAGTATTGTCACAACTCAGAGTGGAACAAATGTTCTCAAGGTCGACGACTCGCTGGTTAAGGTCCTCTGCAGAATGTTCCAGGGACGAGACACGTTAATCATGGTCCTCCACTGTAAGCTTAATTTGGTCTAGCTTTGAGTCAAGCTGACCAAACAAAGTTTTAAACTCGGTGGCTAGTGCCTCGGTGGCTAGTGCTCGAGCAGCGTCGTAATGGCCTCCAAGCTAACATTAGCGTCCTCTTTTTTGCTCAACTTTGTACCCTTTGAAGCCATTTAGAGAGACGGCCACACTTACTCTAAAGGAATGTCAGACGAGTAAAAAAGCTGACTTTGTTCTGGTGTAAACATTGGAGGGCGGAATGTTGTGAAAATGTAAAGTTTACCGAAGCACTCGCTTAGTGCGTCTACTCCATCTACCTCTCAAACCGGAAGTCTGCTCTCTTTTTAAAGCAGTGTCCTCAATTTATCCCTCTGTTCCTATTCCTCTTCTTTTATCACCGTGTCTTCCCACTTTAATCCTTTTGGTATGCCTTCTTTCTTATTCTAAACTCAATTTCTGGCTTCTCAGATATTCTAGCCTCCTTTGCAAATTCATTCACTTTCCTTTTAAAATCTTCCACTGACTCCTCCTGATTTATTACTTTCACACCTGTTGTCTTTTACTTCTGTGGCCTCCTCACTGCCTCGCTCTCCTTTCTCTCTAATATGTTTAAGTACATCTAACTCCTTTCCTCACCTCTTTTCCCACCTTTCCAATTTATCTGCGGGCATGTAATTAATAATTAACACTTCCATCTTGTCACACATTTATCTTGAAAGTGCCTTTCTTGGGCCACTTCCTCACAAATTTCCTTTCTTTCTCCTCATTTCTCAGAATGCTTTATAATGCCCTCTTTAGATACAGGGAACGTTTCACTTAGCAATTCAACTGCAGTTACCTTACTTATTGTATTATCTTGTGTTGTGCACTTTATCAATCAATCCAGTCGTTGTCCGTACTCTTATTCTGCCCCCCTTCTATAGTTCTCCATACTATCCTATACACTGTCTGTTTCTGAAAATCTCAGCAAACTATCAGATCAATCACTTCGAAAGACCTCAGTGTCCCCCGTGAAATCCCAGCTGGATCGTCACATGATACTGTTTGCATCCTAAAAACGGATAAAATACAACAGATTAAAGTAAACCATACAAACTTTCACTTTTTCTGTCAAACATGATCAAAGATGTTATAATTCAGAAAAATCCAGTGGTTTAGCAAATACCACTTTAACTCATGACTAACCACTCTCAGCCAGCTCCCTTTCTCCCAGGCTACATTGATTTATTACCCTTCTCCAACCAGAATGTTTATCTCAACAAACCATAAAAGCTTTCCGCTATTAACTTATTTCCAACTATTTCAATCCATTCTCCCCATGATTCCCAATTTCCAATTCCTAGTACTATACTAGTACATACTAGTAACAATTTTCCAAATTAACTTACTAAAAAAAAATATAAAAGAAACATCAGAAAAACCAAGCAACCTCCATTTTCCAACTTTCCCCTTTTAAGTTGAGAGGAGACAAAGCATTAAGCGTTACCTTACAGCAGAGGGTAGCTGTGCATAGATTCACCTCCCCCGCTTAGTTTCTTAAAGGGACACACACCTGCTCTTACAACATTTGGTTTACAACAAACAAAGCACTTATCACATATATAAACTGAATTCATTCAAAAAACGTTTTTACACACAAATCACATTCGTTCCATTCTTACTTCAAAGAAATTATGCAATTTTCTACACATATTAAAGTTTCAAAACTTAAATTAATACATTCTTATCTCCTTTTTAAAAAAAGTTAAAGTAGGATGGTGTAATCCCCTATTCAGGTTCCTGAGCGCTGTGATTGGACATTGATTCAGATCATGATTAGTCAGACTCACCGTCAGTCAAATTCTAAACACACCCCACTAAGATCACAACCAATCAGACTCCTAGTCATTCAACATCTGGCTACACCCCACTCCCATCAAGCTTCAGACACAGAGCACATTTCCCCCTTTGTCTCTGTGCAGAGTGGTAGGCAAGTTTCTATCTTTTACACAAACAGTTTCTATCCTTTAGCAATCGTGATTTTTATGCTCTTCTTTCTTTACTTTATCTGCTGCATTACTTCTGTTTTGCTTTGTGCCATTTAACTTTACCTGATGGATTTAATGTTGTTTCTCTGTACTTTTCTGCCTTATCCTTTCCATCTGTTCTTTTAGTCTCCTAAACTGGGAGCACTTCCAGTCCTTATTTCACCACTGAATTCTCCTTCATTTATCCCTCTTTCATTCCTTTTTCATCTTCCTACCTTTTTAACAATGCTTCATTCCATGTTCCTTTCCTTTGTTTCCATGTGCCCCCTACTGGTCAGTTCTACATTCCAAACTTTAGGTTAGTTTATAACTTACTATTCTAGTTTAAACTACTCAATGCTTAGTCTCTGAGCTCTTCTTATCAGCGCTTTCTTTCTCTGCCCTAGCCCTTAACATTTTACAATTTTACACTACCTAATTAGCCCCTATTCCCCCTGATTTTACATATATACATTATCTGCTGTAGATTTGGGAGCAACAGCAGCAGGAGCTTAGCAAGAGATACGACTGATTGGCTCTAGCCCAAGTGGGAGGAGAGAAGTGAGTCAGTGCCGGGAAAACAGTTAAAGTAGAGGCCAAGGACAGGCAGACTTTACTCAGAACTGCTGTAGCTTTGGGAGCAACAGCAGCAGGAGTTTAGCAAGAGATACGACTGATTGGCTCTAGCCCAAGTGGGAGGAGAGAAGTGAGTCAGTGCCGGGAAAACAGTTGAAAACTGAGGAATTTGGTTTGTAAATTGGTAAATCAGGCAATTTATCAGTCAATTTAAGCAAGACGGCTCTTAGCGAGCGGCAGTGAGTGAGCGGCCCCGTGAGTAAAGTGTGAGTCATTGGCTCGAGAGTCTTCGGAGAGGAGACTACACAAAACACTGCAGAGGGAGAGACAAAAGCAGGAGATGTCAGGCAAGCTGATTCAGTGTGATGCTTGCAGTATGTGGGAGGTCAAGGACACCGCTGGTGCCTCTAGCTGCTACAATTGCGAGAAGTGCATCCAGGTAGAGCTCCTGAAGGGCCGTGTTGGGGAACTTGAGAAGCAAGTGGATGACCTCCGGTTCGTCCGAGAAACGGAGTCGTTCCTCGACAAGTCCTACAGTACGATTGTTACACTTAAGGAACTGGAAGAGAGAAGGTGGGAGACAGTGAGAACGGGAGGGAAGCATGGAATGCCAACGTCCCCGGGTGTTGTACCTCTTGTGAACAGGTTCACCCACTTAGAAGCTGTCGGGACAGAAGAGGTGTTTACACTGGGCGGCGGACTGGCTTGCGATGCGAATAGGGCTGTTGAGCCAAAACCAAAAAGGCCTAAGGCAGGCAACGCCATTGTAGTGGGAGACTCCATTGTGAGAGGTACGGACAGGGGTTTCTGCGGCAACAGACGGGATGCGAGGATGGTGTGCTGCCTTCCTGGTGCCAGGATCCAGGATGTCACGGACAGAGTGCAGAAAATCCTCAAGGGCGAAGGTGAACATCCGGAAGTGGTAGTGCATGTCGGCACAAACGATGTCGGAAAGAAGGGGATGAATATTCTGCAGCGTGACTTTAGAGAGCTCGGAAAAATGCTGAAAAGCAGGACCTCCAGGGTTGTTATCTCCGGTTTGCTTCCAGTTCCTCGTGCTGGCGAGAGCAGGAACAGGGAGATACGGGACCTGAACGTGTGGCTGAGGAACTGGTGCACGGGGCAGGGATTTAGATTCTTAGATCACTGGGATCTGTTTTGGGGTAAGGGGGAACTGTACAAAAGGGACGGATTGCATCTTAACAGGTATGGGACCAGCATTCTGGCAGGCAGGTTTGCCACTGCTACACGGGTGGTTTTAAACTGAATAAGGGGGGTGGGGTGTCGAATGGGATAGTGGTGGAGGGAGTTAAAGGGAAAGGGTTTCTTAAATGTGTGAGCGTAGAGACAGAGGGGTGTAAATTGAGAGTAGAAGCAATAGGTAGCAAGGTGAAAAGTAAAAGTGGCAGGCAGACAAAACCAGACAAAAATCAAAAAGGGCCACTTTTCAACATAATTGTATAAGGGGTAAGAGTGTTGTAAAAACAAGCCTGAAGGCTTTGTGTCTCAATGCAAGGAGCATTCGTAATAAGGTGGATGAGTTGAATGTGCAGATAGCTATTAATGACTATGATATAGTTGGGATCACGGAGACATGGCTCCAGGGTGACCAAGGCTGGGAGCTGAACATCCAGGGATATTCAATATTCAGGAGGGATAGAGAGAAAGGAAAAGGAGGTGGGGTAGCGTTGCTGATTAGAGAGGAGATTAACGCAATGGAAAGGAAGGACATTAATTTGGAGGATGTGGAATCGGTATGGGTAGAGCTGCGAAACACTAAGGGGCAGAAAACGCTGGTGGGTGTTGTGTACAGGCCACCTAACAGTTGTAGTGAAGTTGGAGATGGTATCAAACAGGAAATTAGAAATGCGTGCGACAAAGGCAAAACCGTTATAATGGGTGACTTCAATCTACATATAGATTGGGTGAATCAAATTGGCAGGGGTGCTGAGGAA
The DNA here is from genome assembly GCF_010909765.2 of Amblyraja radiata. Classification (NCBI taxonomy): domain Eukaryota; kingdom Metazoa; phylum Chordata; class Chondrichthyes; order Rajiformes; family Rajidae; genus Amblyraja; species Amblyraja radiata. Next base: position 53,100,319 of record NC_045968.1, read on the forward strand.
GAGGATTTCTTGGAATGTATGCGGGAAAGTTATCTAAATCAACATGTAGAGGAACCAACGAGAGAGCAGGCTATTTTAGACTGGGTATTGAGTAATGAGGAAGGGTTAGTTAGCAGTCTTGTTGTATGTGCCCCCTTGGGCAAGAGTGACCATAATATGGTTGAGTACTTCATTACGATGGAGAGTGACATTGTTAATTCAGAAACAATGGTTCTGAACTTAAAGAAAGGTAACTTTGAGGGTATGAGACGTGAATTGGCCAAGATTGACTGGCAATTAATTCTAAAAGGGTTGACGGTGGATATGCAATGGAAGACATTTAAAGACTGCATGGATGAACTACAAAAATTGTTCATCCCAGTTTGGCAAAAGAATAAATCAGGGAAGGTAGTACATCCATGGATATCAAGGGAAATCAGGGATAGTATCAAAGCGACGGATGATGCGTACAAATTAGCCAGAAAAAGCATCATACCGGAGGACTGGGAGAAATTCAGAGACCAGCAGAGGAGGACAAAGGGCTTAATTAGGATAGGAAAAATAGATTATGAAAGAAAACTGGCAGGGAACATAAAAACTGACTGCAAAAGTTTTTATAGATACAGGTGCACAACCTTTTATCCGAAGATCCAAATAACGAAAACCTCCGAATAGCGGCCATTTTTTCGGTCCTTGAAGAAAGGTCCTTGAAAACGTTCACCGAGGGCGGCCCGCAGAGGTGACAGCGGAACCTCCGGTCGGTCCTCGAAGAAAGGGGAACTAAATCCCCATTCATAAAAGAGAAGATGAGGGTATATTGCGCGGGAGGGTTAATAATTGACAATATGCTGCTGCCTGCCCGCTGAGTTAAAAAGTTCCCACGGTAGACTCACGATACACAGTCTTTCGTGAGTCTTGCGTGGGAACTTTTTAACTCAGCGGGCAGGCAGCAGCAGATTGTCGCTCGCTTCAGTATCACCCCACCTACACCCCTCTGCTTCCCGGCCATGTGTGTGACCCCTTCCCTCCCCTCTCCAGCTCCCCGCTCATTGCACCGGCGCGGGGGCTTTGCACTGTCTTCACGTCGGCGTTTGCAGCAGGTCAGTGCCAGTCACCGGAGACGTCAGGACCAACGGGACACCGACCCCCAGGCCCACCGCAAGCACGGAGATCCCAGAGACCCACAGCCAACAGCAGCCCAGCCCAGCCCCACTCCAACTACAGAGGAACCTGGGTTGCGGATGACGAGGCGCACTCGGGCCGTCGTAGGGGCCCATCGGGGAGCGGCCACTCAAAGCCACGCCGGGAGATGTAGGGTCCTGCCCCGGTCTTGATGTTGGAGCCCCCGGCGGGCGCTAGCAAGTCCGCGGCAATTTACAGCCGCGCCGGGCATTGTAAGGCCCCCCTCTAGGTCACTCTCAACCTCTATGATCTTTGCTCTCAACCCCGTAATTCGGGCGGGAGAAGTCGCCGCTGCCGGTGCCCCGCAAAGCAGTCTCCCACCGGAGACCCGCGAGCTCCCGGTGTCACCATCCACCGGAGTCGGGTCGCAGCAGCTCGCCCCCGCAGCTCTCCACGCTCCGAAGCTGGCTAGCTCCACGGAGGTAGGTCCGTAGGTCCACAGCTCCCACCGCCGCCCACCGACCCCCAGGCCCACTGCAAGCACGGAGATCCCAGAGACCCACAGCCAGCAGCAACTCCAGCCCAGCCCCGCTCCAACTCCAGAGGAACACGTAGGGGCAGAAGCTGATGGGGTGCAAGGTACGTCTTGTTCTTGGGGTGGCGGATGAGGGGGCGCAGCTCGGGCTGTGGGCGAACTGCCACTTGTCGCTGTAGCGGCCAAAGATCATAGAGGAGCTCCTCTATGATCTTTGGTAAAGATCATAGAGGAGCTCCTCTATGATCTTTGGTAGCGGCCCATCGGGGAGCGGATTCCTCTGGAGTTGGAGGGGGAGGGGGGTATTGTGCTGTTTGATCGCCCCCTGCTCTCCCAGGGACAGGGAGACACAGCGGCTTTTTAGACTGGTGGGCAATCACTTCCAAAGTTCTGCCCACACAGTCAGTACACCTCTCCTACACTGTATTTCATACAAACATTTATTCTGCAAGAAAAAACGACATTGAAGACTCAAACTCGCGATCGAGTAACTGCCAGGATCAAGGCGCAAACTCGCGACCTTGCGGATATGAGCCGAGCACTCTACCACTGAGCCAGCCATTAAAATCTACGCTAAAAAAAATCCATTCCGAAGACCGACAAATTCTGAATTACGAAAAGTGTCTGGTCCCAAGGCTTTCGGATAAAAGGTTGTGCACCTGTATGTGAAAAGAAAGAGATTAGTTAAAACAAATGTAGGTCCCTTGCAGTCAGAAACAGGTGAGTTGATCATGGGGAACAAGGATATGGCAGACCAATTGAATAACTACTTTGGTTCCGTCTTCACTAAGGAAGACATAAATAATCTGCCGGAAATAGCAGGGGACCGCGGGTCAAAGGAGTTGGAGGAATTGAGTGAAATCCAGGTTAGCCGGGAAGTGGTGTTGGGTAAATTGAATGGATTAAAGGCCGATAAATCCCCAGGGCCAGATAGGCTGCATCCCAGAGTACTTAAGGAAGTAGCTCCAGAAATAGTGGATGCATTAGTAATAATCTTTCAAAACTCTTTAGATTCTGGAGTAGTTCCTGAGGATTGGCGGGTAGCAAACGTAACCCCACTTTTTAAGAAGGGAGGGAGAGAGAAAACGGGGAATTACAGACCAGTTAGTCTAACATCGGTAGTGGGGAAACTGCTAGAGTCAGTTATTAAAGATGGGACGGCGCATGGGACGGCAGATGGCACAATGGGCTAAGTGTTCGGCTGGCAACCGGAAGGTGGCCGGTTCGAATCCTGCTTGGAGTGCATACTGTCGTTGTGTCGTTTGGCAAGACACTTCACCCACCTTTGCCTGTGTGTGAATGTGTGTGAGTGATTGGTGGTGGTCGGAGGGGCTGTAGGCGCAGATTGGCTGCCACGCTTCCGTCAGACTGCCCCAGGGCAGCTGTGGCTACAGAAGTAGCTTACCACCACCGAGTGTGACTGAGGAGTGAATGAATAATGCGATGTAAAGCGCCTTGAGTATTAGAAAGGCGCTATATAAATCCCATCCATTATTATTATTATTATTAAAGATGGGATAGCAGCACATTTGGAAAGTGGTGAAATCATTGGACAAAGTCAGCATGGATTTACAAAAGGTAAATCATGTCTGACGAATCTTATAGAATTTTTCGAGGATGTAACTAGTAGCGTGGATAGGGGAGAACCAGTGGATGTGGTGTAACTGGACTTCCAGAAGGCTTTCGACAAGGTCCCACATAAGCGATTAGTATACAAACTTAAAGCACACGGCATTGGGGGTTCAGTATTGATGTGGATAGAGAACTGGCTGGCAAACAGGAAGCAAAGGGTAGGAGTAAACGGATCCTATTCACAATGGCAGGCAGTGACTAGTGGGGTACCGCAAGGCTCAGTGCTGGGACCCCAGCTCTTTACAATATATATTAATGATTTGGATGAGGGAATTGAAGGCAATGTCTCCAAGTTTGCGGATGACACTAAGCTGGGGGGCAGTCTTAGCTGTGAGGAGGATGCTAGGAGACTGCAAGGTGACTTGGATAGGCTGGGTGAGTTGGCAAATGTTTGGCAGATGCAGTATAATGTGGATAAATGTGAGGTTATCCATTTTGGTGGCAAAAACAGGAAAGCAGACTATTATCTAAATGGTGGCCGACTAGGAAAAGGGGAGATGCAGCGAGACCTGGGTGTCATGGTACACCAGTCATTGAAAGTAGGCATGCAGGTGCAGCAGGCAGTGAAGAAAGCGAATGGTATGTTAGCTTTCATAGCAAAAGGATTTGAGTATAGGAGCAGGGAGGTTCTACTGCAGTTGTACAGGGTCTTGGTGAAACCACACCTGGAGTCTGAAGAAGGGTTTCGGCCCGAAACGTCGCCTATTTCCTTCGCTCCATAGATGCTGCTGCACCCGCTGAGTTTCCCCAGCAATTTTGTGTACCTTCGATATTCCAGCATCTGCAGTTCCCTTTTGAACACCTGGAGTATTGCGTACAGTTTTGGTCTCCAAATCTGAAGAAGGACATTATTGCCATAGAGGGAGGGCAGAGAAGGTTCACCAGACTGATTCCTGGGATGTCAGGACTGTCTTATGAAGAAAGACTGGATAGACTTGGTTTATACTCTCTAGAATTTAGGAGATTGAGAGGGGATCTTATAGAAACTTATAAAATTCTTAAGGGGTTGGACAGGCTAGATGCAGGAAGATTGCTCCGATGTTGGGGAAGTCCAGGACAAGGGGTCACAGCTTAAGGATAAGGGGGAAATCCTTTAAAATCGAGATGAGAAGAACTTTTTTCACACAGAGAGTGGTGAATCTCAGGAACTCTCTGCCACAGAGGGTAGTCGAGGCCAGTTCATTGGCTATATTTAAGAGGGAGTTAGATGTGGCCCTTGTGGCTAAGGGGATCAGAGGGTATGGAGAGAAGGCAGGTACGGGATACTGAGTTGGATGATCAGCCATGATCATATTGAATGGCGGTGCAGGCTCGAAGGGCCGAATGGCCTACTCCTGCACCTAATTTCTATGTTTCTATGTTTCTATATCCTGTCTGATCAGATTCCCTTCTCTTCTCTAAGAATGGTCGCCACAGGACAATACCTGCAATATGCGGACCCCGCTTCCCTCTCAACGGTCTAATCCGCAGTTCTTAGGATGCCTTGCCTAAGCAAACCCTGCGCTCTTCTCAACAGGTGGTAACTGCAAGGTCTTATATACATTCTGTACAAAATACTACTCAGCTTAACTATTTTCTACTTATCCTACTGCACAGACTTCTCGAGCAATCCTCCATGTTTCCTAGACAATTTAGTGCCAGATTCTTGGGTCGGAGAGATCTTCTAACTACCTAGGCATGAATCCCCTTCGGTCATCTTGTTGGGTGAATCTGTTCTTGACTCTTGATGAGTATGATGTTACCTAAGAGATTTCTGGATGAAATGAGTTAGCAGCCTACTCTTCCACTGATACTCTTGCAGTGGTAGAGATGCACCCATGCATTTCTACCTTCTACCTTCACTGCTGTTGTAGTTGTTAAAAGAACCTGGTTAGGTTTTTACCGAACGAACCTCCAACCCTTTCCTTACCCAATTCTTTATGACATAGTTTCCATGCTCCACCTTAGCAGAAGAGGGCAACAGAGGCAACTCACCATACACTGCTCGCACACTACAATGCAAATCCCTTAGTGCTCAAGTCAAGGCCAGAATGTAGTCAGCAATGTCCGCAATCATATGATGGAAATTTATAACTTTCATTGCATTCTAGTTCCGAGGGGTTTTTAGGGGTCTACCATAAATAATTTCTGCTGGGCCCAGCATAGATTTCCATGCAGGCATGACAAGCATTTGAAATAAGGCTATGGGAAGTAATTTGATCCAACCAATTCCTGTTTCCGCCTTCAATTTAGCCAATTTAGTTTTCAGGGTCTGATTTGCCCTTTCTACAAGTCCAGCAGCCTGTGGTCGATAAGTACAGTGTAATTGCTGTTGGATACCTAGCTGTTCACAAAACACTTTATTAATTTGCCCAATAAAATGTGAACCATTGTCTGAACGGTCAAATAGGGATTCCAAATCTAGGGCCAATTTCTCTTTTTAACACCTTGACAACAGTAGCTGCTTTGTTATCAAGTGTTTGATAAGCCTCGATCTATCTGCTGAATACATCAACTATTACGAATACATATCTGTATCCCTGGTATTTCTCCAACTCTATATAATCCATCTGCAAAGTTTCAAAAGGACCCATGGGCAAAAGGTGTCTTCCCATCTCCCCAATCTACTCCTTTTCCAGGATTGTACTTCTGGCAAATAAGGCAATTGGTACTCACTTTCTGTGCCAAAGTTTGTAATCTTGGATGCCACCAAGTAGCCAAGTGCCACCACTGCGCCGCAGTGAGTCGCAAAATGCATACACTCCACAACCCAAACTGCAAGAGAATCTGTCATGCAAGTCTGCCCTGCCGGAGTAGTCCATAACCCCGTCATGCACTCAATTGTGCATCCTAGTTCTTTCCACAGTTTCACAGCCCCTTCAGAACCTTCCTCCTGCAACTGAATAATTTCCTGGATGGTTGGCATTGGCTTTCTGAGGGAGACTTGTTACCTAAACTTTTAGTTTGCCTCATCATTTTTGGCACCACCATCTTACGTTCCCGGGATACTTCCTTTCCTGTCTGGTCAGCACAACGATTACCAATTTCTGTCGGAGTCTGTCCTCTTATGTGTGCACTACACTTCCTCACTGAAATGTGTCTGGGTAGCGTTTGGGCCTTTAATAAATCTGTCACCAACTGCTCATTATATATTTGATTAAGAAGGAACTGCAGATGCTGGAAAATCGAACGTAGACAAAAGTGCTGGAGAAACTCAGTGGGTGCACCTATTTCCTTCACTCCATAGATGCTGCTGCACCCGCTGAATTTCTCCAGCACTTTTGTCTACCTATTATATATTTGAGTTCCTGCCGAGGTTAGGAATCCTCTATTCCTCCATAATTGTCCAAAATCATGTTCCCATCTTGATCTATACTACATACCCAGACAATTTCTCTCCCCAGGGTCCAATGGATGCACTTCCATCTACGTACAATGTCATGTCACGATCCTCTATAGGTGTGTCTCTTAAATCCTCCCTTACGGATGTTTCCTCCTCGATTATGAACAAACAGTCATGTCCCGCCTCTGCCTGCTCCTCTGGTGGTGAAACAAGAACATATGCCGGATTAATTGTGGTACAATGTATAAATTGGAGTTTTGGATTGTTCAATAAGTAAATTTCATATTTATTTTGACGAGCCATTGTTAGGAGCTGAGTTTGGAGCTGTCCTAACAAGGCTGCCACTGAATGGGAACTATATACTACTATGTCCTGCTGTAGGGTCAAATTGGCTGCAGACTGTAAACTGTTATAAATCGCCGTCAGGATTTGGGTACATAATGGGTGTCCCCTTGCTACTGGGTCGAGTTTGGATGAATAGTAAGCCACTGGTCTCTGCCTATCCCCGTGCCTTTGGGTGAGGATTGCAGTCGAGTATTCAGAAAGAATAGTGGAATAAAGTTTGAAGGGTCTGTAGTAGACTGGTCTTCCCAATGCTGGGGCTAGCATCAATGATTTCTTTACATTTTCAAAACCCTCCTGAGCTTCCTTGGACAATTGGAATTTTCCCTCTTGACTTGTATAGGGTGTTAATTCTTTGGTTTCTCGAGCTATATTAGGGATCCAAGGTCTACAGTAATTCACCATACCGAGCCATTGTCTCATTTGTTTTGCTTCCTTAGGAATCGGGAATTCACAAATTGGTTCGAGTCTGCTTTTTTCTAGACTTCTTTCTGTAACCGAGATTATCACTCCTAAAAATGTCACTGTTTGTTGGGCCATCAATACCTTGGACTGCGAGACCACATATCCTAAATTTGCCAGATAATTCAATAATTGAGCCGTGTCCTCGCGATTACTTGGTTCATCTATACTAGCTACTAACAAATCATCCACGTATTGTACAAAGGTAGATTTTCTTTTGAAACTTAAAGTACTCAATTGTTCCTGGAGACATCGGGAAAACAAGTTAGGCGAATTAATGAATCCCTGAGGCAATCTTGTCCATGTGTATTGTTGTCCCCTGTACGTAAAAGCAAACAAATATTGGCTGTTCTTATGGAGAGGTAATGAGAAGAAGGCATGTTGCAGGTCTACTATTGAAAAGATTCTTGCTTCTGCTGGGGTTAGAGCTAAAATGTGAGCAGGGTTTGGCACTAGAGCATGGAGCGATTCCACAACTGCATTAATTGAGCTTAAGTCTTGGACCAACCTGTACTGGCCCTCTTGTCCTGCTTTTTGAACTGCAAGGATTGGTGTGTTGCAAATAGACTGGCACTTCACTAAGATGCCTTGTTCCAGCAATCCCCGAATTAACTTGTCTATGCTGTTAATGGCCTGTTGTTTCAATGGGTACTGTTGTATCGAAGGCAGTGTCACCCCTTTCTGGAGAGCTACTTGGATGGGATCAATGTGAACACATCCTACCTGAGCTGCGTCTTCTGAATGAATGAATGAATGAAAACGTTTATTGTCATTGCACAATACTGTGCAACGAAATTCCATTACATCTCCTCCGGTTAAAAAAAATACAAACACGACAACCATTAACACATATGTACACTTATTAGTAAAAAATAAATAGGTATTTTAAAGAATTTAAAAGAATTTGGCGGCATTTCTTGGAATTACATTTTGCTTCCCCAGCATTCTCTGTTGGAATTTAGCTCTTTTATCGCACATGGGTAGAAACTATTTTTTAGTCTACCGGTGCGAGCCTTCAGAGTCCTGAATCGCCTCCCAGAGGGTAGCAGAGTAAAAAGGTGGTTGGCAGGGTGGGATGTGTCCTGCTTGATATTTGTGGCCCGGCGCAAGCATCGGGCCCTATATATGTCATCCAAGGAGGGCAGTTGGGCGTTTGTAATGTTCTGCGCAGTTTTTATAATTCCCTGCAACGCCCTCCTCTCAGCCACAGTACAGCTAGCAAACCACACCAGGATTCCATAGGAGAGGATACTCTCCACGGCGCATCGGTAGAAGGACAACAGCAGCGGCTGTAAGACGTTCTGTCCACAGACTCACATACCTCACTCCCCAGATGCTGGCATAGCTGGGCAACAACTATCCTCGGGGCCTGATAAAACTTAACAGAACATTGGTTAGACTAGTTCTGTTCTTTGTACTTATTTGGGTCTGCTAGATCAATTGCTTTCTTCCCCATTGCTCCCAAGTCTTTTGCCCTTGCTGGAAAGTTTACTTTTCTGGTAATGTGTGGAGCAACCTCTGCAGTTCGTTTCCATAGGTTTACAGGTATTTCAGCATATTCTGCAGTCCCTTCCTTTCCTGTCACTAGTGCCAACATGTTTATATTCCACTCTTTTCCCTCATGAGGTCTGAAAAAGGCTTCTAGCTCCTTATTCTTGCCACTCCTGTCATAGGCCAATGTAATATGGAGTGGAGGTTCTTCATCCAGATCGAAGGACCACCATTGCCTTTCGGGAGCTCAGGGGGTCACCATTATTCCGCCGTCGCTGTACTCAATTTTTTAATTGAAAGGTGCAGAGCAAATCTCTAGCCATTAAATTGCAATCTAATCCAGTTGTTATCACAAATGTATGCTTTATTGCTTTTCCTCACTACACCACCTCAACTGGCTTAGAGATGGGATACTGGCACACTTGTCCTTGAAAACCGGACAGGCTCTGGACGTCACATGATTCAGGGAGATTATAAATTGATTGGAGTGATGACATGGATGCCCGTGTCTACCAAGAAGGTGCATATTTTTCCTTCTACTTGAAACAACAGCATAGGTTCTTGGTCATACTTGCATCCAGTCACCATTAAATTAGCTAATCAGGAACGTGTAAATGGACTAGTTTGAAAGAAGGGTGTTTGGCTTCTCTGTCCCTGATTTCCCTGCCAGCTCCCTCTTTGCTCTCTCTGACCTCTTTGATCTCTGAAATCTCATTGATCCCTCTGATCTCGGAAATCGCTTCGTTGACCCCCCCTTTCATTTCGTCCTCTGGTTGGGCACTCCCTACTCCAGTGACTTGACCCACCGCAAGTATAACATTGTCTGGTCCTAGTATTTTATTGCTTTTCCAATTCGGTCTTGGGGAAATTGGTTCTAAAGCAGGCATGTCTCCATAAAAGTGATCTGGATATTCTGGTACCCTTGTCCATTCTTTCATTCCATACTTCGCTCTTGTTTTAGGACTCCACAAATCTAAGTCAGACCTTGGCGCCTCCTTCTTAATCACATACTTTGTTTTTGCCTTTACTGCCAGTTGACTTTCCTGCTTTTTAATATCCTTCCAATGATCTTTCAATAAAACTGTATTGATTGTATTGATTGTAAATCCTTCCAATAAAACTGAATGTATTGATTGTATTGTATTGTATACCTCACTGCACGAGCCATCTGACTAGAGCTGTTTTCTGACCAGTCCATGTTGTTTGTTTTAATTGCTTCAGCCGCATTAGTTGGTAGGCAGTTCAATAATATTGCGCAGTACTGAGGAGAATTTGCCCCATTCCGAAAATTTAGATCTCCTGACTGGTCCATATATAACACCGAGAACCTTTCTAAAAACTCACCTGCTCCCTCTCCTCTCTTTGGTCTCACATCCAGAATCCTAGCAATATCTATCGGCTTCTGAAGAGTATTAGCAAGGGCAGTTAAAACTGCATCTTCTCTTGCATTATTATCAGTGATCACATTAGCTAGTGCTTCATGAATTGGGTGTTCCAAGGTTGCTAAAAATCTGGTATGCTCTGTAGGAGTTATGATCTGTTGTATTACAGCCCAGCAAAAACAAGGGGGCAGATTATTATCTCAATGGGGTTAGGTTAGGTAAGGGGGAGGTACAGCGAGACTTGGGTGTCCATGTACACCGGTCACTGAAAGTTGGCGTGCAGGTACAGCAGGCAGTGAGGAAAGCTAATGGAATGTTGGCCTTCATAACGAGGATTTCAGCATAGGAGTAGAGAGGTTCCTCTGCAGTTGTATAGGGCTCTGGTAAGACCACATCTGGAGTACAGTTTTGGTCTCCTAATTTGAGGAAGGACATCCTTGTGATTGAGGCAGTGCAGCGTAGGTTCACAACATTGATCCCTGGGATGGCAGGACTGTCATATGAGGAAAGATTGAAAAGACTAGGCTTGTATTCACTGGAGTTTAGAAGGATGAGGGGGTATCTTATAGAAACATATGAAATAATAAAAGGAGTGGACAAGCTAGCTGCAGGAAAAATGTTCCCAATGTTGGGCGAGTCCATAACCAGGGGCCACAGTCTTAGAATAAAGGGGAGGCCATTTAAGACTGAGGTGAGAAAACTTTTTCACCCAGAGAGTTGTGAATTTGTGGAATTCCGTGCCACAGAGGGCAGTGGAGGCCAAATCACTGTATGGATTTAAGAGAGAGTTAGATAGAGCTCTAGGGGCTAGTGGAATCAATGGGGAGAAGGCAGGCATGGGTTATTGATTGGGGACGGTCAGCCATGATCACAATGAATGGCGGTGCTGGCTCGAAGGGCTCGAATGGCGTTCTCCTGCACCTATATTCTATGATTCTATGTTTCTAAATCTCTCAAGTCCACGTGATATACACGCATAGTGGTGCACAGATAATGCACGAAGGAAGCAGGTGATTTCTTTCTGTCTGGTATTTTACTCAGTCCTGCCAACATGTCATTAGGTTTCCATGGAGTATATACATCAATGGTTCGGGGATTGTTTGCACCCACTGCATTAGCCAGATCAAAGGCTGGATTAGGTATTTCCCTAACTGGGAACTGCCGACGGGATACTTATTCTGCTTTCATGATATTGGCTATATCTGGATCTCCCTCAATGTCCCTTGCAACTGTCTCACCATCCAACATATCTTCCTCTTCACTAGGGGGATTACAGTACTTCTTAAAGTCACATCTCTGTTCTTTCGCTATTCATCTTATCCTTCTAGGTTTAGGCTCATGAAATAGTTCTGGTGGTTGTGCTATGTCTCTAATAACCTCTCTCTCCTTAAACATGGGAGCTATCTTCTTTGTTTTACTCCTGGTACCGTACGCTACAGGACTACCTGCCAATAGTGGAGCGATTGGAGTCAAAGAACTCTGTACTGGTTTTGCTGCAGTTTGAAAAGCAGGATTTATTCAGAAAAGCAAAATCTGCAGGGGGTGTGAGTGGTGCTGCAGGCTCAGAGCGTCTGTTGTGTGCACAAGATGTACAAGGTGTTGGATTTGAAGGTGGAGTATGTGGAACGCAAGAGGAATGTGGAGGCTGCAAACTTTTCCTAATTTTAATGCTTTCCCAATCTTCCAAATATTCGTCGTCTCCCCCTTCAAAGCCAAAGCCAACCAATGGGTCCCTCAATACGGGGCGCCGTCCTGTATGGTATGGCTGCCCAGCCTGCAGCAGTCTGTTTTTTTCACCTCTTTTTTTATTTGTAGTGAGGTTTAGTGTTTTGTTTTTGGAGCTCTAGTCTTTTTTATGTGGGGGGGGGGAGGGGGAGGAGGGGGGAACTACTTTTCAGGGTCCCTACCTGGTCGGAGAGGCGGCTTTTCTCCGGACTGCACCTTCGACCCGTCCTCGTGGACTACCAGCGGGCCTGGAGCGGTGTTTCCTGAGGGGAATGGCCAGAACCTCGGCTTCGGCAGCGGCACAGTGCTGGAGCACTATCGTGGAGTGGGCGATGCCTTGCCCGGGTCGCCATGCTGGAACTCCGGAATGCTGAGTCCGCCGATAAAAAAACATCGCGGAGCTGCGGGTCTGTGGAACGGCCAGATGCGGCTGGCAGCGCTGACTTTAACATCGGGAGCCTGTGATCTCTCGCCGAGATCGCCAGTAGTGGAGCTCTATTCAGCATGGCCTGTTGGCTTCGGAAGCCACGGTCTCCGGTAAGGAAGCGGCCGTTCCAGGTTTCCCATCCCATTCTCCCGACGCCGGAGCACCATCACCCAGCGAAAATGACCTGGAACATCGGGCCTCCGTAAAGGTGACTGCGGAGGCCATAATAGGCCCGACTATGGGTGGACACGGGATGGGGACTGGACTTTGTGCCTTCCCTCATAATGGGAACCATTGTGGGGGATGAGTTTTTTATGTTTTTATCTCTTTATTATTGTTATGTCTGTATTCTTTTTTTTAATGTGCTGCATTGGCAATAAGCATTTCACTACACCTATGGTGTATGTGACCAATAAATAACCTTTGAACCTTTAAACTCTAAGTCTACAAATGCCGGTTTCCCTTCAAGGGTTTTCTTTTACTCCCATTCCTTATGTTCTTTCATACATTCACATTCCTTTCTCAAGGTATCTGGAGGTCTGTCTCCTTCATTATTATCTAACTATTCCAAGCTTCAATTTCTACCAATTCGCCATACTCGCAGACTCTCTACTTGCTTTCAGTTCTTCATAATATTTTCTCCACAATCCAATAAGCTCCTTTGCTGCATCACTATTACTGCATTGCCAAATACTCTGTTCTATGTATTTCACTCCCTTCAATGTTCCAACCCCTCCTTCGGGCCACAACTCATCTCCTAGTATTTTATTCAGTGCTACTGAAAAGTTTTTTAATCTCTCCGCTTTCTGCGGTAACTCGCTGCATACTAATTGTAGCAGGCTCTCTGGATCTTCCATTGTATCTCATTCTACTTGGTTTCCCATTGTTACCAGCAATGGACACAATCTCTCAAACGATTCACACAATAACTTAACGATTCACACTTCACTCGCAACTTCCACAGACTTAACAAGTTCGCTCCCAAACAATGGCCAAAAGCTTTTCAGTGTGCCAGTTGGTGTCTTACACAATCAGCACACAATCAATCTCTCCTTTCAACCCGGGTACACCAAAAATTCATTCACACAATCTCACACACAAATATTCACACAAGCTTCCAATCCTGTAAACAATATCAAAGTCTGTAAACAATCCTAAATCAGCAAATGATCTAAGGTGCAACGAAACAATCAAACACAGTTCAGCAGCAAAACTTCTACACTTAAAACACTTCAATATAGACAAAGACAAATGAGCTCATAATAAGCAAGCAAAATCATACTCAAACAAGAAATTATTCTACTTTTTACTATCATGCAAAAACACACTCCAATATAGAACACAAGCATTCGTCTAATATCACATTCGCTAACTGTACAGTCCAAAAACAAATCACAATATTTTAATTACCCAAATCGTGCTGTTTTCAACCAACAGAACCCTTCCCCTGGATACAAGAGATTTTCCCTTGAAAGTACTTCTTCACTTGGTGGTACTATTCCCATCAAAGTAATCTTCCGCTAACATGTGCCCTTTCCTCTCCCAAGATCTACTTGGTGGTGCACTCCCCTTCAAGGTACTCTGCCCTAACAGGTACCACTTCCTTTTCCCAAGTTACTTTTCCACTAACAGGCTACTCATACCTGGTGCCAAAAGATATGCCCCCTTGAATGAACAGCCACGACTCGGACTCCAATTACAATAATAGTCTTAATCACACTGTATTAACATACAGTCACGATTCAAACTACGATTACAACACTCAAAAACTCTAAATTAACAGAACACAAGAACACAAGAACACACTTTAAGACAACGGCAATATTAAACACACTTTACACTATAATATTTATACGTTCAAATTCAAACGATCTAAAATATACACTTTTATTAATTTACAGTAGCTAGTGCTCTCAATATGAAAGCCCAGAATAGATCAATGACGGATCTCTATACAATAGCCTGTCCTTCAATATGAAGCCCTGAATTTGGTAGAATTTGGATTGAAGAATTTAGACCTTTAACCAAAAGTAATTACCGTTCCCACTATTTTAGCTCCTTTCCCACTAATCTGAATGATATAATAGACGCGTCTCCCAATTCCAATCAATCCTCAGTGTTGTCTGAGAGTATTTTCAGCCAATTATACTCCAACGCTGTGGAGTCCTCAAACTGTTCCGGAGTCCTCAAACGTAACCAAAGTTCTTATAGTACTCACATAGGCAGGGCCTTCAACCACCTAGGCTCTTCCTTCCAACCTGCTAAGTAATGGGCTAGAGCATGTATCCGCTTCGCACTGGCTTTCGATGCCGATCTTTAAGGTGTCCTTCCAATCACACCCTCAGCACCGATACAGTATTTCTCCGCTTAATACTGTTCCCTACTCAGCTGTCTCTTTTTTTATTTTATTTTTTATTTATTTTTTTATTTTATTTATTAGAAGTACAATACAGTGGTACCTTTTTACAGGTTCCCAAAATTATGTTAACATAATACATTCTCTGTACAACTTCCTTTTTTTTTTTAAGAAAGAGATAAGAAAGAAAGAGATAGTAAAGAATAGAGGAAAGTCTAGTTTGTGAAAAAAAAGAGAGAAAAAGCGCTAGTAAAGAAAAGAAATAAGTAGGAAAGTGAAGCAGGAGGGAGATTATCCACTCGCCACAAGGAGATGCTTTTTTATATTCTTGATCATCTTTCACCCATACCTGAAACTTTTGATTTTTACGATACTGTTGCACCACATGAATCCAAAAAATCAATAAATGGAGACCAACTCGTTAAGAATTGGTCTTGTTTGTCTATTAGGAGGAGTCTCTTTTCTTCCAGGTGGGCTGTGTCCAACATATTACTGGTCCACATTTTAAATGTTGGTATAGTTGCATTTTTCCAAAATTTAAGTATAAGTTTGTTTGCTGTTATTAAACCATAATTTTAAAATGAATTTTGGGGTATATTCAATTTGTTCCTGTCTCCCATTACTCCGGAAATAATCATTTCAGTATTAGGTTCCATTTTTTAATCTTAAATAGACTAGTGAATATATCAAATATATCACACCAAAATTTATGAACTTTTGTACAAGAAAAAAAAGAGTGTGTGATATTGGCATTTTGAGAGAGACATTTGTCACAGATGGGATAAATATTTGAATAGAATTTATTCAACCTAGTTTTTAAATAATATAATCTGTGTAATATTTTAAATTTAATTAAATTGTGTCTAGCATTAATCGAACATTTATGTATATATATCAAATACTTTTCCCATGATTCTTTGAATTTTTTTATCATTCATTATTTTTCCCAGTCTTCTCTAAGTGCCTCTGTTGATGGCAATTCTCTGTTAAGAATACTATTATATAGATATGATATTAATTTGTGTGAGTCTGCCTTAATATTCATTGCTTCTTCCAGTGGGTCTATCATTATGCTCTGAAATCTTGGTATATATTTCTTCATAAAGTCACATATCTGTAAATATTTAAAGTATTGGTTGTTATTCAGTTTAAATTTTGATTTTAATTGTTGAAATGATAATAAATTTCCCATTTCATACTTGCCACCCACCTTTTTTAATTCCCAATCTTTCCCTGTCTCTTAAGATACCCCTTAACCAATTCTGGTATCCGATTCTGAGTGGGGCCTCCAACCCCTGAAATCTCTGTGATGTCAGGCCAACTCAATGGTACCCGACTGCAACAGCTGTTGACTAACTAAGGTGTGGGGACTTTAACCTGCTAGAGAAAAGCCTTGTGAGCCTAACCCTCACCACACCCTTAGGCAAGGACTCTCTATCTCTCTAAGCCATCAGTGCTTGCCATACTACTATTCTCTGATCTCGTCGGGAACCCCAACACAAACACGCGAATGATCGATTCGTCCCGATCAGCGAAGTGGGGAAAACTGATTCGAAAACCGCACCGTGGCACTGATTTCTCCTCTCGCAATCTGTAATGACTCAACTCCCTGACCGCAAACTTATGTCTGGGGCTCCGTTGAGATCCCGGACGAGCCCCCAATGTAATTCTGCTTCTAATCTCATCCTGTTAGTCTTGTTCAGTAAAACACCGAGTCAAGCACTGGATCAATTAAACTTCTTTATTCTCAAACACGAACACACTTCCTATACGATACCTAACCAACACCGCAGGTCCGATACTTGTCTCTATTCATCCAAGCCCTTCAGCCTCATGCAAATAGACACCGCCAGATGGTCAGCATGGTCCCAAGTGCTGCCCCAGAAGATCGACACAGACTCATGTGCTGTCCCCTCTTATATACTGTATCGGACCCATGGCACGAAATACATGGGGGGGGGGGGGGGGGGCAATATTATCAAATGCACTGTATCCATGTTACAAAAATAGATGAGTATGTCTATCAGCACTTGACAAACACAATGGCTCTGTGCACAAAAGAGAACCAGAACGGGTTTGTGCACAATCCACAATGTCAAGCTCTTGGCTTGAATCAGTGTCATGTCAATGATAGTTTATGTAGTTCAGAGCTTATCCATCTGAATGTCCCTGGGAATGTATCCAACCTAATTATCAATTATTTTTATAATTAGTATATGGTCTAATCCATCATAACCAGTATAATAATAATAATAATAATAATAATACATTTTATTTGCGGGCGCCTTTCAAAGTCTCAAGGACACCTTACAGAGATTAACAAGAGAGAAAAAACATATAGTCGGAGTAAAATAAATAATAAGGACATCACCAATACACAAATTAAATACAGAAATCGCTCCAAAGACAAAAAATCAAAAACACAATGTGAAGAGAGAGCAGCGGCAGCTAAAGCGCGCCAGCATCCACTCTCCCTTCCGACAGCCATCTTGGACACAGACTAACATATTAACTTACACACAAAAAAAAAAAATCACCCCCCCACAATGATTGCCACTGTGGGGGAAGGCACAATGTCCAGTCCCCATCTCCAGTTCTCCCAAAGTCAGGCCTTTTGAGGCCACCGCTATTGCCTCTACGAAGGCCCGATGTTCCTGGCCGTTCTGGCCGGGTGGTGTTGCCCCGGCGTCGGGAGAGTCCTTTCAGTGGCTGGGCCACCTGGAACGGCCGCTTCGTAACTGGGGACCGCGGCTCCCGAAACCGACAAGGCAGCGCCGGTTTTGAGCTCCCAGGCTCCCGATGTTAGAGTCGGCGCCGCCCGCTCCGCTCCGCAGACCCGCAGCCTGGAGGTGTTGAACACGGCGATCACAGCTCACCGGAGCTCCAGCACGTCGATCCAGCGTGGCTACCCAGGCAAAGCATCGCCCGCTCCGCTCCGCAATAGTGCTCCAGCGCTGTGCCGCCACCGAAGCCGAGGTGCTGGGCGGTCCCCAACAGGAAACGGCGCTCCACACCCGCTGGTAGGCCACGAGGACAGGTCGACGGGGCAGCCTGGAGAAAAAGCTGCCTCACCAACCAGGTAGGGACCTAGAAATAATATTACCCCCTACCCCCCACATTAAAAAGTAATTTATCCCACAGACAAGGCACAGAACACACTAAAACTTCCAAAAAAAAGTGAATTAAACGGACGGCTGCTGGTTAGCAGCCGTTCCCCAAGATGGCTCCTCCTCCTAAAGTATTGGGTAGGCTAATGGGACTGAAGGATGATAAATCCCCTGGGCCTGATGGTCTGCATCCCAGTGTCATCATGGAGGTGGCTCTTGAAATAGTGGACGCATTGGTGATCATTTTCCAATATTCTATAGATTCAGGATCAGTTCCTGTGGATTGGAGGATAGCTAATGTTATCCAACTTTTCAAGAAAGGAGCGAGAGAGAAAACGGGGAATTACAGACCAGTTAGCCTGACTGGGGAGAAGGCAGGCACGGGTTATTGATAGGGGACGATCAGCCATGATCACAATGAATGGTGGTGCTGGCTCGAAGGGCTGAATGGTCTCCTCCTGCACCTATTTTCTATGTTTCTATGTTTCTATGTAACTCATTTGCCTCAATTCTCTGGCTTTCAAGATCACGTTTCCATGATCTGCATTCTTTATTTGATACATTTGTGGCACCTTCACGCCCACGTTGGTTTTGCAGACAGCCTGCCACCGCTGGTGACTTGCCAGCATCCTCACGAGAAGGTCCAGCCACAATAGCTCAATAACAACTCCAAGATCAGACGCAACAATTGGCCTTATCAGCACACGGGTTATGATTGGTGAGAATGTAGGTAAAAGGGGCTTCTGGAATAAACGTGACACAAGGTGTCTGGCTCAGCTAAGTGTCGTTTGTTCTTTGCTTTCTGTCATGGGGTTCAGTAGGTCCTACACATTTTTTACAACGTGTGTTCATTTTGTCAGTCCCCGATTACCATTAATCACATTTCTTGCGGAAATTCACTTACCCACTCATTTCTCCATTCATTTCACCAAGATGTGGAAGTTTCCACTGATGCTATGAAAGGTAGAAGGAAATAGATGAGAGCATCATTTTCGTGTGAACAAATGGGCATAACAGTAGTTGCTAGTACGATGGCAAACATTTTAGACCAGTAGCAAAAATTAAAAAGAAAAAGAAAAGCAAAAAAATGACCAAGGAAGTTTTCCAAAGAAATGCTTTTAAAATCAAGAAGCAGTGGGATCTGCACTCGACAACCTATCGGAGAATTTAAGGAAACAACGCCAAAGGAAAAACCAGAGTTCTACAAAGATCCCTTTAAGTTTGTGTTAAGCATTTTCACAAAAGTGAAAAGCGGATCCCTGATACAGGTGCACAACCTTTTATCCGAAAGCCTTGGGACCAGACACTTTTCGTAATTCGGAATTTGTCGGTCTTCGGAATGGAAATTTTTTAGCGTAGATTTTAATGGCTGGCTCAGTGGTAGAGTGCTCGGCTCATATCCGCAAGGTCTCGAGTTTGCGCCTTGATCCCGGCAGTTCCTCGGTCGCGAGTTTGAGTCTTCAATGTAGTTTTTTCTTGCAGAATAAATGTCTGTATGAAATGCAGTGTGTTGAATGAATTCCTGAATTTATAAATGTGACCGCCGCATTGAATCGCCTCTCGCACTCATGTCACCCTAGCGGGGCTACATGCCCTTAGGGGACATTTTCACACTCTTATATCCGTGTGCAGCAGAGGCGACGTGCGTTTGGCGCCAAACGTGAGCTTTGGTGAGCTTTGGTGTGCAGACGACATCCTGGGAAAAATGTCCGGTTTCTTCCAGGTAGGCGATATACCCTCCCGGGCAATATACCCTCCACTTCTCTTTTATGAAGGGGATTTAGTTTCCCTTTCTTCCAGGACCGACCGGAGGTTCCGCTGTCACCTCTGCGGGCCGCCCTCGGTGAACGCCCTGTCTCCCTGTCCCTGGGATAGCAGGCAGCGATCAAACAGCACAATACCCCCCTCACCCTCCAACTCCAGAGGAATCCGCTCCCCGATGGGCCGCTACGGCGACAAGTGGCAGTTCGCCCACAGCCCGAGCTGCGCGACCCCAAGAACAAGACGTACCTTGCACACCATCAGCTTCTGCCCCTACGGGGAGCGTGTTCCTCTGGAGTTGGAGCGGGGCTGGGCTGGAGTTGCTGATCTGGGATCTCCGTGCTTGCAGTGGGCCTGGGGGTTGGTGTCCCGATGAGGGGGCTGTGGGCGAACTGCCACTTGTCGCCGTTGCGGCCCATCGGGGAGCGGCTTCTGGTGGTCCTGATGTCTCCGGCCAGTTTGCAGTTTTCCTCTGGAGTTGGAACGGGGCTGGGCTGCTGTTGGCTGTGGGTCTCTGGGATCTCCGTGCTTGCAATGGGCCTGGGGGTCGGTGTCCCGTTGGTCCTGACGTCTCCAGTGACTGGCACTGACCTGCTAACATCGCTGACATGAAGACAGTGCAAAGCCCCCGCGCCGGTGCAAAGGGCGGGGAGCTGGAGAGGGGAGGGAAGGGGTCACACACATGGCCGGGAAGCAGAGGGGTGTAGGTGGGGTGAAACTGAAGGCAGCGACAATCTGCTGCTGCCTGCCCGCTGAGTTAAAAAGTTCCCACGCAAGACTCACGATACACTGTGTATCGTGCTACCGTGGGAACTTTTTAACTCAGCGGGCAGGCAGCAGCATATTGTCAATTATTAACCCTCCCGCGCAATATACCCTCACCGTCTCTTTTATGAATGGGGATTTAGTTCCCCTTTCTTCGAGGACCGACCGGAGGTTTCGCTGTCACCTCTGCGGGCCGCCCTCGGTGAACGTTTTCAAGGACCTTTCTTCAAGGACCGAAAAAATGTCCGCTATTCGGAGGTTTTCGTTATTTGGATCTTCGGATAAAAGGTTGTGCACCTGTAGCAACAAAAAAGGAGTTTGAAGGAACCATCAGAACCATCCACGCTGATGAGCTAAAAGATGAACCGATACTTATCCCACCATTCTCACCCCCACAACATCAATTGGACATCATACCTCCCAACCTGAGTGAGGTGAAAGAGGCAGTGAAGAAGGCAAGAACGGCCTATACACCAGGCCCTAATGGTGTTCCGCATTTGTGACTACAAGAATGCCCCGGATGTTCTGAAATTCCTCTGCAGGAACATGGGGGTTGCGAGGGGAAAGCAAGTTGTCCCCAAAGCCTGGCGAAGAGCGGTGATCCCAAAAGAAAGTAAGTATGGGTTAAATGTGTTTTTAATGTTCTTTAGCTTGTTTTAAGTGGGGGAATCCAAACCTATGCAAACTCTCTTTATAACTCAACCCCACAAATCCAAGTAACATGGTGGTAAGTTCCACCCTTGCCATCTTAATGACATCCTTCCTACAGTTGCCCGACCAGAACTGTGCTTGGCACTCCAAGAATGGTTGTACAGCTGCATTATGATGTCCCAACCATGGTACTCAATACCCTTGCCAATGAAGACAAATGTGCCAAATGTTCCTTCACCACTGGTCCACCTGACTAGCTACTCATTGCTCGACAACACTTTCCAGGGCTCTACCATTTATTGAATATATCTGCCCTGGTTTGAAATATCAAAGTCCAATCAGTGGTTATCATTCCCATACCGGAGAAGCCTATTTTGTAAACATGGTATGCAGTACTCGAGAAGTGCATTGAATTGGTATTTTCTCTGGAAGGAGCGTTTTGATTTGTGGATGTCTACACTGACGAAGCTGACATGATGGGCCAGTTCATTTTGCCCACATTTGGCCCATATCCCACAAAACCACTGGGTTTCATCAGCAATAGCTGCCTCGCCATCAGTCTGTCTGTCCCTTCCTTCTCTGTTGTTTCCTTGATATGGGTTAAATGTGTTCTTAGTGTTCTTTACCTTGTTTTA
This sequence comes from Amblyraja radiata, assembly GCF_010909765.2. NCBI lineage: Eukaryota > Metazoa > Chordata > Chondrichthyes > Rajiformes > Rajidae > Amblyraja > Amblyraja radiata. The sequence goes on from NC_045968.1 coordinate 53,122,013, forward strand.
AGTGGGGGATCCAAACCTATGCAACTTCTCTTTATTACTCAACCCCACAAGTCCAAGTAACATGGTGGTAAGTTCCACCCTTGCCATCTTAATGAAATCCTTCCTACAGTTGCCGAAGTGCATTGAATTGGCATTCTCTGGAAGGAGAGTTTTGATTTGTGGATGATGGAAGAGTGGGACTTCATATTATGTCCGATCAAGATATTGAACAGGAAACTATGGACATTTTAATATTATATTGACCTGTTTCAGCTACAGATAATGATTATTTATTTAAACTATACATATGAACAGAGAAAACATAAAGATGCAGTTTGACTTTCCGAATTTCCAAAATACCTTCCACTTATCTGAACTGAATGCTACTTACCATTCCTCGGCCTACTTACTTATCTAATCAATATCTTGCTGTAGGTTTTGTGAAATTTATACACAGCGTACCTATTTTGGTGTTTTCTGCAAACTTACGAACTATGCTTTGTACATTCTCATCCATATTGTTTATCTAAATGATGAACAACATTGGGCCTAGCAATGATCCCTATGACACCTGGTCTGAATCCCTATGATCCAAATAACAATCTTCCGCCATCAACCTCTACTTCCTAATGTCAAGCCAAATATGTAGTAAATTAACTAACTCTCCCTGGATCCATCTCTCTAAAATTTCTGATGAGCCTACCATGAGGGAACTTGTGGAAGGCCTTGTTAAAGTCCATATGGACATCCCAAACATTTTTAGTTCACTCTTCAGTAAACTAACAGATTTGTGAGACACAATTTCCTAGGTGCAGGGGAATAGGCTGACTATTTGTAATCAATCCTTGTTTATCCTAATGCTAGTAGAACCTGTCCCTCAGAATCTTCTCCAGTAACTTCCCCTCCACTTCCTGCCTGTAGTTCCCTGCCTTGCCCTTGCTGCCCCTCTTGAATAAAAGATGATGCATTCTGCAGCCTGCACGGGATTGAAAAATGAACATTGACTTGGTAAAAATGCTTGTGTTTCCCCCAGACATTGTGACTACAACACTTCAGCCAGACATGGTCCTGTGATCCACAACAGCCAAGTTGGCTTACGTTGGGGAATTGACAATACCATGGGAAGATGGTGTTGAAGAAGCTAATTAGGGACCAAGTACTCTAAACTGGCAACTGAAGCTGCTAGAATGGCTGGAAGACCAAGATTTTCCCTGTGGAGGTGGGATGCAGGGGGTTCGTTGCTACATCTACGACCAGTCTATTAAAGAAAATGGGGGTGAGGGGTCGTTCACTCCAACAAGCAACAACTAATGGTCAAATTCAGCAGAAAAAAGCACCAATTGGCTTTGGATTAAAAGGAAGGACAACAATTGGGCTGCAAGATGAAGATAGCAGTGTGTGGAACTGAGGGGGGTGTACCTGGGACACCAGGTATCAACTTTGAGCCATCTGGAGACATTGTGGGCTAATCAATGAAACATCAAAGAAGGAGGATGCCCACTTGATGACTCTGATGACGTACCTACCCTATCTTTCACCACTCCAATCCCACTGCCAATATCAAGAGTGCCGACTTATTACAGGGATTGAAACATCAAGTCCTATTAGCTCTACTAATGGTGTCAAACCAGTATTCATGTTAACATTCATTTTTGTTTTCACTTAAAAATCTATCCCAATTAGATATTCTAATGCAATTGATGAAGTCTTTGCACGTTAATATATGCACATAAAAACTTTGAGACAAATATCACCTGCAAAAAACCTTTGAACTAGAAAATTAAAATTTTGTATAGCGTATTGAGTATTAAATGGGGAAAATATTGACTGGGATCATTATTAAGTCATAGAAATATTTCTGACTAAGCAAGATATTAGATTATCCTCAAAACCCTTGTCAATGACATTAATGTTAAAGGATGAAGAAAGGGGAGAGGTTTAGGAGGGAAGTTATTGAGCTCAGTGTCACAGTAGCCAAAAGAGCAGCAAGTAGTGAAACAATTAAACTCTGATGCTAGAATTTGAGGAATTATGGGGTTGCTGGGCTGCAGGAAATTACAGAGTTTGGAAGAGTTGACCTGTGATCAAGGAAGGATTTGAAAACCAGGCTCTGAATATTAAAGTGGAGATGTTGTTCAAGTGTGAACCTCAGCAACTTAGGAAACAGAGTGCTATTGGGGAATGAAATTTGGTGCATGTCAGGATACACACAGCAAAGTTTTGGATGACCAAGTATTTACAGACAGCAGAACAAGGGAGACCAGCAGGAGTGTAATGAAATATTCAAATTTTCAGTTTAAACAATTCCATCACACGACAGTTTCAGCTGGAGATGAGCTGAGGCAAGAGCAGATGTTAGCTGTCAAGAAGCAGAGGGTAATGACAGATAACCTTTGACACATCACAAAAGGGCAAAAAAAGTAATTTTAATAGAATTTTTTTTTCTCCCATCCAGCAATAAATCCTGATATTAATGAAATTATTTTAACTTATTTACTGAGGTGGGAATGTATTTCCAATAAATTCTTTTTCATTTCCTTCTCTGGCGGAAATAATGAGATAATTATACATGCTACAAAAATAGATGAGTCTGTCTATTAGCACTTGACAAACACAATGGCTCTGTCCACAAAAGAGAACCAGAACGGGTTTGTGTACAATCCACAATGTCAAGCTCTTGGCTTGAATCAGTGTCATGTCTATGAGCAGCAACATTTACTTGATTAGGATGTTTTGAATTTCCAACACAATTATACTTTATTTTGGCCTCAATTATGTGTCGGGTTACAAATTCATTTAAATGTACTTATATGGAAGTCCAAAATTGAAGAGATACTGTAAGATTATAAAGTAAAATAATACTGGAAAAACCAGGCAATATACACATGGAAAGAGAAACCGAGTTAATGTTTCTGGACAAAGATGCTTTGTTGGAACTAGGACAGAGAGCAAACAAGTTGGTATCGAGCATTGGGGAAGATGGGGCAAGATGGACAGGAGAAAGGAAATATCTCCAGCAGAGTGAGGCTAGAATTGCCAAAATCAACCATGCTAATGAAGGAGGGGAAACCAAGCCAATGTCACAGATGGATGATCTGGTTCATACTGATACTGACAGAAAACAAGTTAACTTACGATGTAGAATATGATGAGTCTGGAAGTTTTCAACATGCCCAGATGGAAGATACAGTATGTTGCTGTTTCTCAAAATAACAATACGCTGTTGCTAGAGTTCTAACAAAGACCAAAACATTTGAACACATTACACCAATTCTTAAATCCTTACATTGGCTCCCTGTATGTCAGAGAATTGATTTCAAAATCCTGCTGCTCACCTATAAATCACTACATGGTTTAGTACCAAAGTATATCACTGATGTGCTTCCACTATATAAGCCTTCTAGACCGCTAAGATCTTCTGAAACCAATCTGTCAGTGATTCCCAGAGTAAATACAAAACATGGGAAAGCAGGATTTAGTTACTATGCAACAAATAGCTGGAATAAACTTCCTGAAGATTTAAGACTTGCCTCAACTTTGACCACTATTAAAACAAGACTGAAAACTTTTATGTTTACTTTAGCTTTCAGCTAAATCTTAACTACATTGCACTTTTAACTTTTGCACTTTTTATAATGCATTTTTAATTTTGCTTTTCTTTACTTTTAATTCTTCTATTTTATTTCATTTTATTATTTCATTTTATTGTATGACATGTTTTTATGTGAAGCACTTTGAGTCTGCCTCGTGTATGAAATGTGCTATATAAATAAAGTTGCCTTGCCTTGCCTTCATTTTAACATCGTAAATAACAGTTATGTTACAGTGGGAGGGGAATGAAAAAATAATTTGGCAAGCAATAGAAAGTTCAGCGATATCTCTGTGGATTGGACATGGGTCCTTCACAAAGATATCACCAAATCTGCATCTGGTTTCTCCAATGGAGTGTCAATGACATTGTCAATACTGAAAGCAATAAATAGATGAAAGTGCATGTGGATAGTTGCTTCACCTGTAATGACTATTTGGGCTCTTGGATGGTGGGAAGGAAAGAGTTGAAAGGCATTTCCTGTGGTTAATGGGAAATTGCCGTACGAAGGGGACTGGTCATGGAAAGAGAAGAGTGAACCAAGATGTGTAAAGGGAATGGTCACTGCAATGCTCTAATGGAATGGAGCTGATACTGGAGTCTCAAGGAAGGTGGATAAAATTGCAAAGCATGATCTATTGAATGTGAAGACTGGTGGGGTGGAAAATGCGGACAGGGAAACACTGTCCTTGCTCTGTCTAGTACGAGAGTCGGTGAGAAAAGACGAGTGAGAAATGTATAAAATACAGTCAAGGTCTTTAACTAACATGGTGGAGTCATAACTGCACAGCACAGAAACAGACACTTTGGCCCAACATGTCTACACTGACCAAGCTGACATGATGGGCCAGTTCATTTTGCCCACATTTGCCCCATATCCCACAAAACCACTGGGTTTCATCAGCAATAGCTGCCTCACCATCAGTCTGTCTGTCCCTTCCTTCTCTGTTGTTTCCTTAGTATGGGTTAAATGTGTTCTTAGTGTTCTTTACCTTGTTTTAAGTGGGGGATCGAAACCTATGCAACCTCTCTTTATAACTCAACCCCACAAGTCCAAGTAACATGGTGGTAAGTTCCACCCTTGCCATCTTAATGAAATCCTTCCTACAGTTGCCGAAGTGCATTGAATTGGTATTTTCTCTGGAAGGAGAGTTTTGATTTGTGGATGATGGAAGAGTGAGACTTAATATTATGTCCGATAAAGATATTGAACAGGAAACTATGGACATTTTAATATTATATTGACTTGTTTCAGCTGCAGATAATGATTATTGATTTAAACTATACAGAGAACAGAGAAAACTTAAAGATGCAACGGACGAACAGATCCTTCGGTCCACAATGTCAAACCCAGGTTTGACTTTACGAAATTCTGAATTACCTCGTACTTATCTGAACTGAATGCTATTTGCCATTCCCTGGCCTACTTACTTACCTAATCAATATCCTGCTGTAAGTTTTGTGAAACTAATTAGCTAGGCCTCGGTCAGTGGGGGCGCTGCAAGCCGGAGCCCTGTCAGCAGCGTGTCCGTTTTTTTCTACTTTTTTTTTTTTTTAGTATGTTTTAATGTATGCTTTTAATGTCTCTCTGTGTCTCTTGTGTGCGGGGGGCTGAGGGTGAAACCGCTTCGGTCGCCTCCTCCATGGAGAGGCGACTTTTTCCATGTCGCCTCCCCCGTGGCCTAACAGCAAGGATCGGCGCGGCCTTTCCCGGAGACGCGCCCGGGGCTTCAGCGGCGGGCGCAGCGTGGACTCTCGGCGTGGAGCAGGCGAGCCCTCGCTGGGGCTAGTCGGAGGGGAGCGTGAAGCTCAGGATCTCACGTTGGGGACCCGGGGGTGAAGAAGAAGCTCCGATTGCCGACCCGCGGCCAACTTCTACCGTGGACCCGGCGTGGACTTACCATCAGGAGCGGAGTCCCTCGCCAGGGATCCCTGGAGAGGAGCTCCAGATCGGCGGCCCTGCAGTCTGTGGTGCTTCTGGCTGCGGCGCAAAATTTAAATCTACGACCGCCGGCCTGCGGCCTACACCAGCCTGAAGCCACGGTCTCCGGTGGGGACCGATTCTGGACTTACCTTGACTTTCACCTTGTCCTTTTACCATCTGGACGCCCGCAGCAATGGCTGCGGAAGGTTGAGGTCCCGACCACGGGGGGAAATGGAGGGGGACTGGCTAATTTTTGTGCCTTCCACCACAGTGATGATTGCTGTGGTGGATGTTTGTGTTAAATTTTTATCGTGTATTGTGTGTCCTTTCTCATTGTACCGCTGCTGACAAATTCATTTCACTTGCACTTTATGTGCAATGTGACGAATAAAACTGATTGTATTGTATTGTATTGTATTGTTAAAGTCCATAAGGACATCTACATCACTTTTATTTCACTCTTCAGTGAGACACAATTTCCCAGGTACAGGGGACTAGGCTGACTATTTGTAATCAATCCTTGTTTATCCTAATGCTAGTAGAACCTGTCCCTCAGAATCTTCTACAGTAACTTCCCCTCCACTACCTGCCTGTATTTCCCTGCCTTGTTCCTGCTGCTCCTCTTGAATAAAATATGATGCAATGTCTTCCCTAGCTTCCCACTTGGTCAGTCCCTGGAAGTGTATCCAAGAGCCAAGGGTGTTTTATTGTCATATCTCCCAGATAGAACAATTAAATTATTACTTGCAGCAGCATAACAGAATATATAAACATACAGTAGTACTCTATAAACAATATAATAAATGAGACAGAGAGAAAAAACACACACACACATACACAGGCACACATACGTACACTCAAAAACAAACAATAATAGTGCAATGATGACAATAGTTATGTAGTTCAGATCTTATCCATCTGAATGTCCCTAGGAATGTATCCACCATAATTATCAATTTGTTTGATAATTAGTATATGGTCTAATCCATCATAACTCATTTGCTGGTTTTAGCAGCTTTGTAAATAATCTAGGGGCTGAGGTTAAACCATCAGGTGGCGCTTTAAATTGCCACTATTGCCTCATCCAGCTAAATTTCAAATATCTCCGATAGTCTTTATGAACAGGCACTGAGTAATATGCATCCTTTAGATCTATACATGCCACATAACACCCTATGGAAACCAATTGCTTGGCTGTCTCAAATGTTTCCATTTTGAAATGTTTATACTGCACAAACGGTTTAAGGTCTGTCAAGTCGAAAATAATCCGACTCCCACCATCTTTATTTGGCCTAGGAAAAATATTAGATATGAATTGGTGAGGTCTTTTCAATTACACCTTTTATATATAATTTTCCAATTTCAGCTTGAACCTCCAAATTCTCTTTTTGTGAGAAAATGAGTGCGCGTCGTGGAGTATGTTGAGTAGGTGGACACAAATTGGGAATTAATTCAATTCAAAACCCTTGTATAGTTTGCAGTATAAACAACTCTGATGTTATCCCATACCATTCTTTCAAAAACCAGTGTAACCTCCCCCCAACTGGTAGGTAATTCTCACTCAATATGTTTCGACAGGCACCAGACCCACCTACCTCCATGGTTACCGGTTGCATTCTTTGTCCCCTGGTTCTGGTGGGAAAATACATGTTTGGTCGTGCTCCTGCTGGAGTGCGCCACCTGCGCACATTGAATGGCCGGCTTGGTCCTTGACCCGACCCGGTTTCAGCAAACCTCTTGTAGGGGTACTGCCTCCGAAGGGTTCTGCTGGTCGTGGGCACCTTTATGGTTTTTGCCTCGTCGTCTAGCTCTTTCACCCGTTTTGCGAGGTCTTCCCCGATCAAAAGATTTGTTGGCTGGGTGTTGCTAGGCTTACACAGGGCAGCAAATTTTGGGTTGATTGTAGGGCAGATGGCGCTCTTTCTAAGGCAGTTAATCTCAAAGTGCACATTGCCCATGAGAGCCAGGGCATCCTGCTGAACCTCAGTCAGGTGCCCACCATCCACCGACCTCCTGAATGCCGTAATGCTGGAAGCTAGTAGCTTCAGTACCCTTTGCAGCTTCATCTCCTGCGCCCTGATGCCTACTACCATATGGCCCCAGATGACATGGTTTACTGCCGACATTTTAAGCAGGAAACAATTAGCCGGTATGTCGTATTTCTAGCTGTTGCATCCATGGTCAGCTCCTGAAGCTGGTGCGAGGCCAAGCAATTTATTGTTGTTGCCAATTCTTCCCCAAGCGGCTCTCCTGAATCTGTCAGGACGGCAAATCTAGCTTCCAGGAATGGGACATCCGGCTCGTGCCCTTCGTCCCTTGGGGCAGCTTCCAATGCTAAGCCCTCAGACTCGGCGTCAGATTTATACTGACCCGTTATGCTCTCCTCATCCAAGAGGGAGACATTAGGCAGCCCTGTGGTAGGTGCCACTGGCGCGGGCTCTTGAAGAGGCCGGCGCTCTTGATGGATTATCCCCTCCATAAGGAGCTCCATCCTGGATAACTGCCCATACACGGTAACCCTTCTCGGAGGGGAACCCTCCCGACCGGTCTCGTCGGAGTCTATCGGCCGTACAGATTTTCTGGTGGCTTTACGCCCCACCGGCACAGCCACGATGCCCTCAGACATCAAGTCTGCAGTTATTGGTTTCACTGTTAGCGACTCGGTAGATGAGCTAGGCGGCCGCCAGCTACCCGCATTACCGCAGTCCTTAGTTACTTTCGCAACGGCTTGCCTTGCTCTCCATGCTTAGACTTGTCCTCCTGTAACAAGATTTAACAAGCGCAGAAACGACCTCCGACTAAGTTTGACACTTACCTGAGGCTTTTTAAACTTACAGCTGGAGGAGCGCTGCACCTCCGAGCTGGTCGCTGCGCCATGCGTCAGACTTAATGACGCGCATGCGGACTGGCGGGGTCTTCACGGAATCACTCACGTGACTACGAAGTAAAATATCATGCACGTATTAAAATAAGCCAATAATGAAAGTCAGGAAATTATTTATTTATTATTCGTTAACATCGTGGATGCTTCTTTGTTTGAGAAATAGCAGCGGATCAAATGGTAAAACCTATCTTGTCAACCCCTCTTAGACTCAGAGAATATTTTTGTCATACAGAATGGAAGTAGTCTCTACGGCCCAATAGGTCCAAGCCACGGTTGTTCAGCCATTGAAGCTAGTTCCATTTGCCCACGATGGTTCCATATCACTCTAAAACTTCCCAATCCATGCACCTGTCCAAATCTCTTTTAAATAATATCATTGTTCCTGCCTCAACCACTTTATCTGGACGCTTGCTCCATATACCCATCACCCTCTGCGAAAAACATCCCCTCAGTTTGTTATTATATCTTTTCCCTCTCAACTTAATTCTGTGCCCTCCTGTACTAGATACCCAACCTGGGTAAAGTTAATTCACACTTCTATTTCCATATGATTAATACACTTTTATAAGATTAACCTTCAGCCTCCTTCAATCAACAAAACATGATTTTGTATACCTCTATAAGATCTCCCCTCATCCTCCTACACTCCATGGAATAGACACCCAGCCTACTTAACCTCTCCCTATAGCTCACACCTCTATTTCCATATGATCTATACACTTTTATAAGTTCAACCTTTAGCCTCCTTCAATCCAAGAAATAAAGTAAAGCCTGCTCAACGTTTGTGTATAGCTCAGTTCTTTGTACCGGTTTTATGCTCAAACATATTACAGTTTTGTACAAAGTGCTGACCTTGAAAAACAATAATAAAATGAACTAGCCAAATTCCAATGGCTCGGGACATTAGGAAGAGTGAATGACTAATCCCAAAAGATTTTTAGGCAGTTGATTGGCCAGATTATTCAGGTAACTATGGATAGAGAATGATAAATCTAAGAGCTAATGCTCAATCAAATTTGCTTGCACAAATTTAATACTTTCAGTTGAAAACGACTATATTAAACATTGGACAATAACCTGGTGACAATGCATAGAATTCCACTGAGAAAAACAATGCATAGAAAACCACTGAAAAAACCTTCAGAACTCGAAATGTTATCCATAAAATTATTTGTTGAATTCTTGGTAACATTAAATCTCATCAGTTATAGTTTATGTTGGAATATCATGCAAGTAGTCATATAAGCCAATAATGAAAGTCAGGCAATTATTAATTTATTATTTGTTAATATCATTGATGCTTATTCGTTTTGGAAAATAGTAGCAAATCAAATATACGAGTTACCACTTACATGATTTTATGATGCTAACATGCATCATTAGATAAAAAAATAATAATATCTTCTTTGACATCAAGGGACATTTTATAAGTGTAGTCATGAGAGTGCTGCCATGTTTTTTAACTGATATTTCTCTGCAAATGTGAAGATTCGACAATTTCTACAAGACAGGAGAAAGCACATCCACAGGCCAAAGTACGATGTTGACCTCTTCTTCAACAAAATCAATATCAACAGAGACAGGTAACATAAATTACAACTCGTTCTCCAAATCTGTACAAGGGATATTTGGAAATAATGATAAAATGTCTTGTCAACCTTCATTAAACTCACAAAACAATTATGTCACACAGAATGAAAGTATTCTCTAAGGCCCAATAGGTCCAAGCCATGGATGATCAGCCATTGAAGCTAGCTCCATTTGCCCATGGTCGTTCCATATCACTCTAACACATTCCAATCCATGCACCTGTCCAAATCTCAAGTGACTACCTCAAGATTTTAAAGATCTGTGATTTCAAGCCGTGGAACAATCCATGCTTCACTCACTGCCGAAGTCATCCAAGGGAGGAAGTATGTTATCGTAATTAAACATGAATCAATTTTTAAAAAACAATAACGATTTTTATTTTTTAAACAAAGAAAATAATGCTCCCTCAGGCTAAATTATATATTTGCAGAACTTAAAATTCTTTCTGCAAACACTGCAGGTTTGGCAATCGGCTTATTATAAAATATTTGGAATGTCCTTTCCGTAGACCATCCTGCTGTTGCCAGAATATGGTCCATTGGCACCTCCATATTTCTGGCCGCTGATGTTGCTGCTGCCCTGGTGGAGTGAGATTTAAAAATGTCAATATCCACCCCAGCAGCCCCCAGAACCTGTCTGAGCCATCTTGAGATGGTCTGTACTGACACCCGACCATGAGGCTGTTTGAAGCTAACCCATAATGCCATTTCGCTTCCTCTTAATTCTTTTGTTGTCTTAAGATAAGGCAGTAGATATGACATGACACACAAACGGGGGTCAGGTGGGTATGCCCGGAATTCCAAAGTCAGTCCCGAAGTTCCCGGTCTACTCTGTTTGACCAGCTCCAAGATTCTGAATGTTATCTTGTCTGTTGATGTTACCATATTGTCCAGTCTTAATTTATATATGGACTGGACACTTTGAACTGAGACCAAGGCCATCAGCATGAAGGTTTTTAGTGTGAGCTGTTCCAAGGACAGGAACTTGGCTGGTGACCAACCCCTTAGTAATGTCAGGACGACACTGACATCCCAGTGCTGGGTGTACCTTGGTCTGGGGGGGATTGGTGTTATAGGTACCCCGCATTAGTTTGGCAACCAGAGGGTGAGATCCCATGGACTGCTGTCCTGGTGCCTGCCATAAATACGCTGACAGAGCACTCCTAGCAGTGTTAATTGTGCTGTAACTCAGTCCTTCATCGAAGTGAAGGCTGGATAGGAACTCCAGGACGTTGGTAATGGTAGCTGATCTGTATGCTACCCCAGTCCTCGAGCAGTACGCTTCCCACTTCCGAATGCTGGAGAGGTACTGCTTCTTAGTCGATTCTCGGTAGGCCGCCGTGATCATGTTCATGGTCCTGTCCCAGATTCAACAAAGGCCATTTCAAATTCTGCAAGCCAACAGATTTATCCTGTCATGGCACGGATGACTTTCGCCCATAACAGGAAGGACCAATCGATCTGGTCTTTAGGAAATGGTCATGAGTGGTTCAGAGACCATGTCGAGGACCACAGGGAACCATGGCTGTGTAGGCCAATCGGGTACTACCAAAATACCTGAAGCTGAGTCCATTTGTATTTTGTGTAGGACCCGACTGATGAGGCAGAAAGGGGGAAAGGCATAGAAAAACAATTTTCCCCAATTCAGCGAAAAAGCGTCCATCGCTGCTTCCTCAGGGTCTGGTTCCCAAGCGACATATGTTGGTAACTGATGATTCGGTCTGGATGCAAAGAGATCGATATCAGGTGTACCACACCACTTTGTAATATCAGCAAACACTTTATGGTTCAACATCCATTCGGTGTTGTCATTAAATTTTCGTGACCTGGTGTCTGCCATTGTATTGAGCTTACCTGTTAGGTAAGTTGCTGATAGCCAAATATGTCTGTCGACACACCATTGCCAGATTGTGTTGACCAGATCGTCGCACGATATCGATTTTATTCCACCCATATGGTTAATACAAGCCACCACTGTGGTGTTGTCAATTTGTAGGCAGACATGCAAATTATGCATAGCTGAACAGTAAGCTTTTAGCCCATAAAACACACCCAACATTTCGAAATAATTTATAATCTGTAGTAGTGATGATTTTTGTATGTTCCATCTGCCACCAGTACTAGATATAATGTTAGTTGCTTCCCAGCCCTGGACACTGGCATCCGTTTGTAATGTGAATGCTGGGTTTCTGATAACGATGGGGCTGGAACTATGCCAAATGTTTTCTTTCCACCATTGTAATTCTGAAATTGCTTTAGCTGGTAATTGCATAGGTCGATCAAAATGACCTGCATGTTGTTTTAACGCTTGCACCTTTGCCCTTTGTAAGTTTTGGTAATGCAAAGGTCCAAGTTGAGTAGCTGACATGTGGACTGAGTTAATTGTGAATCCCAGATAGTCCATAGTTGTGAATGGCGTCAACTTAGATTTATCTGGATGTATGACAAAGCCCAAGGTTTCAAATAAATGTTTAGTAGCTAATTCCATGGTTTTGCCTATTATCAAAATATCTTCAAGATATGCCATGACAATATGTTTTTGTTTTCTTAGTATTGCCAAGGCTGGTTTTAATATCTTGGTAAACAGTCTTGGGGCTGATGTTAACCCATGAGGCAACGCTTTATACTGCCATTGTTGCCCCATCCAGTTAAACTTTAGGTATCTATGATGATCCTTATGAATGGGTACTGAATAGTATGCATCTTTTAAATCGATGCATGCCATGAAGTATCCTTTGGAAATGAATTGTTTGGCAGTAACTAATGTTTCCATTTTGAAATGTATATACCTAACAAAAGTATTCAGTGTAGTTAAGTCAATGATGATGCGACATCCACCATCTTTCTTAGTTTTTGTAAAAATATTCGATACAAATTCCAGAGAGTCATGTTCCATTTTTTCTATGACTCCTTTTGCATGTGACCTCACCAGTTCTGCATGTTCCTCGCTTTTTTCCCCTAGTGAGAGTACAAACTCCCTGTGAAATACATGTTGAACTGGTGGCATACATTTTTGGATGAAATCAATTTTGTATCCCTGAATACTTTGTAGTATATATTTATCAAGTGTAATAGTCCTCCATGCTTCCAAAAACAAGTGTAACCTTCCCCCTGTTAGTACAGGCCCTACACCTTTTGTGTTCTGGAAGGAACCAGACCCACCTATCTCCATGGTTACCGGTAGTGTGTTCATTTCTTCGGCCTCTGTCACTGGTCGAGGTGCAGGAGAGTGGGGTTGGCGCATCTTCCATGAGGGCCGCTCTGGGCCCTGGCCTAAAAAAGACCTCCGGGGATGATGTGCGGCCCCCATGCTTTCACCAGCACCCTGGTGTTGACGCCTGCTGGTGGATGCATAGGGGTGCTGCCGCCTGGGGTGTGTGGTTTTACTCGTTCCTGGACCTGCCCTCATAAGCCCAATGGCTTTCAACTCTTCATCCAGATCTTTGACTTGTTTCGACAAGTCTTTCCCAAAGAGCAGTATTTGTGGTTGTGCAGTTGCAGTTTTGCACAAACCTGCAAATTTGGGATTGAGGGCAGGTCTGATGGCGTCCTTCCGTAGGCAGTTTATCTCATACTGTGTGTTACACAGTAGAGCCAGTGTGTCCTGCTGGTTATCGGTCATTTCGACCCCATCAACCGAACGAGCATAGGACATTATTGCTGACGTCAGGAGCTTTAAGACTTTCTGGAGTTTCACCTCCTGGGTCCTTATGCCCAGCCCAATGTACCCCGTGATTTGGCTGTTAATGGCCGGTACATTTAGCGAGATGCAGTTCTCCGGAGGTGTATATTTGTCCATAGTCTCATTGACCACCTGTTCCTGCAGCGGGTGGAAGGACAGGTAGTCTATACTGGCCGCCAGTTTCGACTGCAATGGCTGTCCCGCTCGTGGTGATACCGCAAACCTGTTGATCACTCCCAGCAGCTCTTCCTGGTCCTGCACCCCCAGCATACTGCTGGTATCTTCAGCCACAAGCTCCTCTTCCAGGCCAGCCCAGCCCTGGCCCCCAATGCTCCCCTCTGTTGAGGGAGATGAATATGGTGCTGTTGTGGGTGTGCGAGCACTCCCATGGCGAGCTTGATCCATCACCCGGAACAAGTCTCGCTGGAGCATCTGCTCCATCAACCGCTCCATGCGGGATAAACGGTCACCTTTGCCGCTCTCGGGCAGCGCGTCCTCCTGACCGGACTCGTCCGATTCTATCGGCTGGACCGACTTCTGCTTCGCCTTGCCTCCAACCCGTTGCGGTGGTTCGAGCTGAGCAGCTTGCGGAGTTGGGCATGGCTGAGCAGTGATTGAGTCGGTGACTGTGGACCGCAGCGAGTGAGGTCCAGGTGCCGCAGGTCGCCCCCCACTGCTGGAACCCTCCTGGCCCACCACAGTCATACGGGGCGCGACCTTCTTTAGTTTTCTTCCCTTGTCCATGTTCGCTGAAAACACAGAACACAGCAAGGGTTTGAAATATACGACCTCAGAATAAGCTTAACTTACCTGTAGGTCCCGTTTTAAACTCTGCCGCGGGAGAGCTCTTCTCCGCCCGTCACTGTTGCACTGCGTGAGACGCTATGCCACGCATGCGTGCTGGCGGGGTCTTCACGTAGTCACTCACGTGACTTTGAAGTAAAATTCAGCTCTTTATATTGGTTATATCCGCAAACGTATTGCAGTTTTCTCAAAAGTGCTGGCTGGGAATAACATCAGTAAAATGACTTCGCCAAATTTCAGATATTTGGACGAGTGATTGATACAAATACATCAATAGATGCTCCTGAACACATCATCAGTGATGTAAACTGGGGTCATTGGGTGTTTTGGATCTTTCAACATCAGACACCCTCACCCAGGCGACCCAGCCGTGGTTGATCAGACCACGACTTGTTTTCAGGTGGCATTCGCTCCGCCCCATGGATCTCCTCTCCTGATCCAGAGCCATCTCAATGCCTTCTCCGCTGCCTCTGTGGTGTTCTTGATGTCCTTTCTCCTCGCCACTCCGTTTATGCCCAGTGTACTCAAGGCTTTGTAGAGCGATTGCCCTGCAAAACCTCTGCAGCCAGCCTCGATGGGCATACACCTTGTCTTCTAGCCCTGCTTGCGGCAGTTTATGACCAGCTCTTGTCGTGGTTTACCAGACTCAAATTAAAGATAAGATGACACAGACACGGAGAATTCTTCAAGAAGACGAGAAGCCTTTAATTTGCACATATCTGGGCCTGGAACATTCAGAGATAGTACAGCTTGGCCACTCTCCAAATGTTCCCATATCCATAATTTCAAGCAGCATTTTATTATAATTGCAGTTCTTATCTTTGGCTGCTTAGCATGCATGTTTTTACTAACTTTAACCTCTCACTGTCCTTGCCCTTTATCTCCAATCTCTGAGTCGCCATGATGTTCTAACTAAGGCAAAATAAACTAAGCAATAACATGTTTTTGGGCCTTGACCTGATCACATAAAAATAGCTGACATCTGCGAGCTTTACTAAATGTTTTTAAACATATTGGTAAAATTTAAGAAGTAACGTGTTTCTTCTATATACATTCTATATAACTTCTATATAACTTCCTTCTCTGAAACTTTACAAAGTCTCAAAAGACAAAGAAAACTACACACACATTCCCCAGGTCTAATCACTCATATAGCCCTAAAATGCAGGCTTGTTTAATACATTTAACGTAATGCTGTGTAATGTTCTTTCTCTGGCTCCTTGAGAAACTGGGCCAAAAACCCACCCCCATTACGTGAGGCAGGCAAAAAGATCCAGCTTTCCTTACAATCTACATTTAACATTTTCCTAACAGTTCTTCTTCATCGTAGTAGTATTCTATCACCCAGGTCCATTTTCTTTTAGGGCCGGATTCGTCTGCACCCATTATCATTAGCAGTTGTTTCACAATATCTTTCACCAGGAGGGACTTAATACAGGGGAAAACACAGCACAACATTATTGCCACTGCATGTAGTATGACCCCAATGGTCAGACCAATTTTGAATCAGCCATTCTCCCCAAACCCCCCAACATCCTCCCCAGCCACCCACACAATTGATGTCTTAACTCTGCATTTTGTTTAACCTTACTCCTTAGGTTTTTAACTTATCCATGGCTTTAGTATTATTATGTATGAAATTGAAACATTGTTCCCCAAACAAGACACATACACCCGTTATTCTGACCTTATTTACACCAATTTCAGTCACTAATGTCTCCAAAAAAAACCTCACATTATCTTAACCATTTAACAATGACAGCAATGAAACAGGCCACCTTGGCCCTTCTAGTCCTTGCCGAACACTTACTCCCACCTAGTCCCATCTACCTGCACTCAGACCATAACCCTCCATTCCTTTCCCGTTCATATACCTATCCAATTTATTTTTAAATGATAAAATCGAACCTACCTCCACCACTTCTACTGGAAGGTATGGTAGAACATCTGGAAATCCTCGAGCAAGTTCTCACACGACTGAACTGCAACAATGTCAAACTGCGTCAAAGTAAATGTGCATTTGCACAGTCAGAGGTGGCCTACCTTGGACTCAAAATAGACCCTGTGAAGGTGAAAGTTGAAGCAATAGTGAATGCTCCAAAACCCGACAATGTGTCAGAGCTACGATCATTATTTGCGATGGTGCAGTTCTATGCACAATTCCTTCCAGATTTAGCAACTGTGCTAAAGCCACTTCATCATCTGCTACAAAAAGATGTGAAATGGACGTGGGGAAAGGAACAGCAACGTGCATTTGACATCTGCAAGGAAAACTTGACAAGTGACAAACTTCTTGTTCACTATGATACGACACGCGAGATGAAACTTGCTTGTGATGCTTCAAGTTATGGTGTAGGTGCAGTGATCTCCCACATAATGAATGACGGACAGGAAAAACCTATTGCTTTTGTATCCCACACCCTGTCATCGAGTGAACGCAACTATGAGCAGATAGAAAAGGAAGCACTCAGCATCGTGTTCGGAATCAAGAAATTCCATCAGATTCTTCTCGGCAGACCATTCACCCTAGTGACTGATCACATGCCACTATTAGTGATACTTGGTCCCAAGTCAGCTATAATGCAGGATGCAGCGCTGGGCAATTTTGCTGTCCCAGTATGACTACAAGGTGGAGTACAGAAGATCCAAGTGCAACGCAGTTGCAGATGCGTTGTCCTGGTTGCCCCATGAGAACTCTGATGTGGGAAGTGAGAACTCAATCTACACACTGCAAGTTGTAGATGAAGACGTTCCAGTGACTGCAGCAGAAATTGCAGCAGAAACAAAGAAAGACAATGTGCTGAAGTGGGTTGAGGAACAGACTTTGAATGGTTGGACTGAAATCGATAGTGGAGGGAACTCAGTTCTGAACTCAGAGCTGAAGCCTTTCCATAATTGATGCCATGAATTATCATGTGACAGGGATGCATTAAGTGGGGTTACAGAGTGGTTGTACCAGAGTCTTTGAGAAACAAAATTATGAACGAACTTCATGCCGAACATCCTGGCATAGTAAGCATGAAGTCAATTCAGTGGAAGTTTGTGGAGCAAAAAGATACTTAGTTGAAGTTGGAGCGAGGATCAAAAGTATTCATGTTGATCAAATTATTCCAGCCAAAGATGAACCAAAAACTGAGCATGAAGTCCTAATCCCTGAGTTTTTTCTGAAAGGGAGTTGGAAGAGCCAACTGTGATTGAAACAAAAAGTTCAGTTAGTACAGACAAAGGAACAGATTCCGCTGGTCAAATTCAGAGTACTAAAACAGAGCCAAACAAGCGAACAGTTGAGTCAACACCTAAACCTTTTTTTTATTTTTTTTACTTTATTTCAAAATAGACTTTATTCAATTGATAAATATATACAATTCCTTAACCATTCGAACAAACAAAATTCATCCGACATTTTCGGAGACTATACAAATTTTTCCAGCACAATTTTTTCACATTTGTCAAAATTTCACCAAACAGTCCCCCACCCGTGCCACTCTGTGGCCCCTGTCCAAGTAATAAATATATACAATGTGTACACAGTGCAAAAATTCCATCTGACATTTTCGTCGGCTATACAGATTGTTCAATACCGTTTATAAGTCTTTTAAATTCCACAAAAATGTCCCCCACCCGTGCCCCTCATGTGGCCCCCTGGTGTGGGATACCTTCCCTTAATTTAATTTGAGGGGCGTCTCCACCATACCATGCCCCCCATGTCCAGAAGCGGAAGGACCCTAGACTGTGGCCCTCCCCCACCGAGCCTTGGCGTTGGCTGCACCAAGCTTCAGCGAGTCCCTTAGCACGTACTCCTGCAGTCTGCAGTGGGCCAGTCGGCAACATTCCCTGACGGACATCTCGCTCTGCTGGGTGGTGAGCAACGCTCGGGCAGAACAAAGAGCGTCTTTCACCGAGTTGATGACCCTCCAGCAGCACTCAATGTCAGCCTCTGAATGTGTCCCTGGGAACAGTCCGTAAATCACAGAGTCCTCTGTGACGGAGCTGTTCGGGATAAATCGTTCCAGGGACCCTTTCATACTTCTCCAGTCAACACCTAAACCTGTTACACCTGTTACTGTTAGACGATCAGGCAGGATCCGTAAACCAGTAATCAGATTAGGTTTTTAAGTAAAGTAACTCACTGTCTAGGTAGAATGAAAATGTGTAAATATGTAAAATATATATATTATGTTTATCATTTAAGATTTCATAAATACTGGTTTAAATCAAGTATCACAACAAGAAAATTATAACTGTGTACTTAGATATAATACTTAAAAAAAGGAGAGCAGTGTAATGTATTCATGCATATTCATGTATATGCTAATGAGTTGGTGTGTATATAAGTAGGGAATATTGGGTAATAAATCTCTCTTGTGATCCAGGCAGCATGCGTGTAAGTTGTTATTAATTCTACTGTGCGGAATATAACACAATCCATAGCATTATCAGTCCATGAAAATCAAGAGCATTAATTTAGCTAGATGTCCAAGTTCCAATAAAACAACATATTGCTCAGATCTTATTGAGCATTTCTTCACCAACTTATATTTTCTCTTCAGTAGTTGAAATGTTTTGTCATAGAATTGTCTTTTATTACTTTCAAATGATTATGTTGCCTTTGATATCAATGTGTCTTTTCTCTTCCTTTTTCATTTTAGAGCCAACCACAACTACTACTACACCCACAACCACTCCCACCACAAGCAGCACAACAACAGGTATAATTTTGCATCAACTGTATGCCTTGTTCATCTTCCCAGACTCATATATAAGAAAGTATTGATGCAGGGCCTCAATACCAAACGTCACCTATCCCTTTTCCCCAGAGATGCTGTCTCACCCGCTGGGTTACTCCAGCTTTTTGCGTCCACATTTGGTTTAAACCAGTATCTGCAGTTCCTTTCCACACCAATATTTAAAATGCACTCAAGTACCAAACCATGGACGATGTTTGATTGTGGTTCCTACAATTTTTCTAAAACATGCCAAAACAATTGATCAAACCACAATCTCATGCCGACCATCAATCACCCATTTCACACTAGTTCTATGATTTCACACTTTCTCATCCACATTTTGTAAAGCAGGAGAAAAGCAATAGACAAAGATTGATCATTGTTTTTTGCCAACTTACTCCGAAACGGTCAAACCATAGATCACTTCACACTTAATCATTGTAAAAAATTGTGCAATTCTATAGATGTAGCTAAATGTAGTCAGGAGATTTTTCAGAACAAAATTCATTCTTCATAATAAAGAAAATTATAATGTACATTTAGACAACGATACCAATAGCTGAGGCATCACTGAAAAGCTCTCAAGTATCATATATTCCCAGCTCATCTCCAAGCAGGAAGAATAATTGAAACATTACAAACCACACAGTAATGCAGTAATTGGTGGTACATATGCAGCCATTTCTAGGCAATAATTTTCATGCCAAACACATTTGACGCAGATAGAATTCCTTTCAATATTGAAATCCCCTCACCGAATCTTGGAATCTTTGTCAATTGGAAATTAGCAACAGGGCCATGGCTACGTTACCTGGTAGCTGATTACAAGATACTAATATTTGTTTTCAAAAGGAAAACAAGTAACTGTAGTCTGCTTAGAATTTTAGTGGTATTTTAAATAACTTATAAGAGTAGACATCGAAGCACAGCCCAGTATTTTTACTCACATTTTTTTCTGCATATGAAGTTTTGGCCACTTTGACTTCCTATGCAACTGAGTCAACAACAACCTTGAGAGGTTCCTTGTATTGTTAATAGTTATTCCAAAAGATAGTTATTCCAATAGTTATTCCAAAAGTTATTCCTAAGGACAATTGTTCAAAAAAATTGTCTTGTTACCGTGTATTCCTCTGCTATTATTCAAAGTTCTAGTTTTGACTGTCATCCCCAAATTAAAACAATTTAATGTTGTATTGTCTGTGATATCTCCACCAGCTAAAATTTCTGATTCAAGTAATTTACATGCAATATAATATTCAGCAATGTGTAAAAAATATCACTATTAAACTATTCATCAGATTACAATCACATCACAAATGTAGATTGAAACCTGCAGGCAGAACTGCAAAGCATTCACTACCAGAAGACCAAAATATTTGCTGTGGAATAACAGGTGACCTGTCATGCATAAGACCAATAACAAATTACAATCCATAGCATTAACAGTCCATGAAAATCAAGAGCATGAATTTAGTTAGATCTCCAAGTTCCAATAAAACAATAGAACAATATATTGCTCAAATCTTATTGAGCACCAACTTTTATTTTCTCTTCAGTAGTTGAAATGTTTTGTCATAGAATTATGTTTTATTACTTTCAAATGATTATGGTGCCTTTGTTATCAATGTGTCTTTTCTCTTTTCCATTTTAGAGCCAACTACATCTAAAACCACTCCCACCACAAGCAGCACAACAGGTATAATTTTGCATCAACTGTATGCCTTGTTCATCTTCCCAGACTCATATTTAAGAAAATACTGATGCAGGGTCTCAATCCCAAACTTCACGTATCCCTTTCCCCCAGAGATGCTGTCTCACCCGCTGGGTTACTCCAGCTTTTTGTGTCCACATTTGGTTTAAAACAGCATCTGCAGTTCCTTTCTACACCAATATTTACAATGCTCAAGTACCAAACCATGGGCGATGTTTGATTGTGGTTCCTACAATTTTTCTAAAACGTACCAAAACCATTGATCAAAGCACAATCTCATGCCGACCATCAATCACCCATTTTACTTCGGAGTCACGTGAGTGATTCCGTGAAGAACCCCGCCAGTCCGCATGCGCGTCATTACGTCTGACTCATGGCGCAGTGACCGGCTGGGAGGTGCATCGGTCCTCCAGCGGTAAGTTTTAAAATGCCTCAGGTAAGTGTGAAACTTAAGGGCCTGTCCCACGAGCATGCGAATCCATGCGGCAAGCGCGATCTAAAGTGCCTGTCCCACGAGCATGCGACTCCAGCGGCAAGCGCGACCTAATGTGGTCGCTTGAGCCGTACGGCCTCGCGGGGCCGGTCCCACTTTGATCACCGGAACCGTATGGAGTTGGGCGGAGCTGGTCGGTGCGGAGGACGTTCCATATGGCCCCGGAGGTGCGAGGCTGCTGTGTGCCATCTCGACTGATCAGCCGCGGCCCATCGTCCCCATCGCCTGGCATTGAGTGTTCGAGGTGCTCCACGGGATGGCCCACCCTTCCACTCGGGATGACCACAGCCCTCATGGCTTCCCGTTTCATGTGGCATGGGTTGCGCAAGCAAGTTGGACATTGAGCCACCTGCATCCCGTGCTTAACTGCCAAGGTACAGCGGCATGCGCGGGCACCCGTCCAGGATTTCCGTGTCCCACGCCAGCGGTTTGACCATATCCACGTGGACATCGTGGGGCCGCTGCCACCTTCTCCGGGCTTCACCCACCTCCTGACCATGGTCGACCGTTTCACGCGGTGGCCGGAAGCAGTTCCATTGGCAGACACCTCTGCGGCCACGTGCCCGTGGTTTGGCGGCACACTGGATTGCCCGATTTGGTGTGCCGCTGGACATTACGTCCGACCGGGGGCCTCAGTTCACATCTGAACTGTGGTCGGCCATGGCCCGCCTCCTCGGGGTTAACCTGCATTGCACCATGGCGTATTATCCTCGGGCGAACGGCCTGGTGGAGTGTTTCCACCGGCAACTCAAGGATGCCCTGAAGGCTCGGCTCAAGGACCCGGACTGGGTCGACGAATTGCCGTGGGTTTTGCTGGGTGGCCTCACCGCGCCCAAAGAGGACTTGGCCACCTCCTCAGCTGAGTTGTTGTATGGGGCCCCGCTGACAGTGCCCGATGAGTTCATACCATCAGCACAGGGCCAGGCGGAGCAGCCATCAGCCGCCCTGCAACGGTTTCGAG
This sequence comes from Amblyraja radiata, assembly GCF_010909765.2. Classification (NCBI taxonomy): domain Eukaryota; kingdom Metazoa; phylum Chordata; class Chondrichthyes; order Rajiformes; family Rajidae; genus Amblyraja; species Amblyraja radiata. The sequence continues at coordinate 53,144,356 of NC_045968.1, forward strand.
ACATGGTGGGCAAGCTGGCACCGGTGCCGACGTCTTGCCACGGTTCGTGTAGGCCGCACATTCCTTCCACTCTCCAGGACTGCCTGTTTGTTTTCCTGCATCGGGACGCGCACCTCTTCAGAAGCCGTACGAAGGACCATTCAAGGGCCTCGAGCATGGCCCTCAGGGTCGGATTTAGATGAAGAGAGGCCCTAAGCTGATCCACTTGTGAGGCCCCTCCCAATCCCACATCCCCATGACTAGAGGAAGATGGTCCACCAGATTGACACCGATTTGCAGCTGAGCGTGGCCAATGAGATAAGGGGTTGGAAAGCTGCGCTTATTTATTTATTTATTTATTGCTAGTGCTAGTGTCAAGTTATTGGCTTAAAACACTATTATTCTGAAATGGAGAGCAAGAAAATTACTGAAGGGTTGTTTAGAGGCTACAGTGCATTGTGACAGCATATGTAAGAAAGGCCTATGACAGTGTCAAAAATATTATACACCTTGCAGGGCTCTCACTTCATTTTTTTCTCTGTTGTCAGCCGGGCAACCTTGGCAGCTTTTTAAGTTGCCAAATGAAAGTTTGGATGGTCATTTAAGATGGCTTGCATAACGCGTGCGATAATGTGCTCGGACGAAGTGCGTAGTTAGCTGTCGGAATTATGCTCAATGAAGCATTCACATATTATTTCAGCTTCAAATAAAGTCACAAACTAAACATATTCACCAATCAAGACATGATATATACCACAATGACATGCAGCAAAATTATAATAAAGTATCTCACACTTTTTACACATTGCAATGAATGCAATTTCTATTATTTCTTTCCACTTCCAAAAATGTAGTTAGATTATTCAGCGAATGATCAACCTCGGTGAGACCAAGCGCAGGTTTGGCGATCGCTTCGCACAACACCTCCATTCAGTTCGCAATAACCAACCTGATCTCCCAGTGGCTCAACACTTCAACCCCCCTTCCCGAAACCGACCTTTCTGTGCTGGGCCTCCACCATGGCCAGAGTGAGGCCTACCGCATATTGGAGGAGCAGTACCTCATATTTTGCTTGGGTAGTTTACACCCCAGCGGTATGAACATTGGCCTCTCTAATTTCAGGTGGTCCTTGCTTTCTCCCTCCTTCCCCTCCCATTCCCAGCTCTCCCACAACCTACTGTCTCCACCTCTTCCTTTCTTTTTCGTGTCCCCCCCCCCCCCCCCGACATCAATCTGAAGAAGGGTCTCGACCCGAAACGTCATCTATTCCTTCGCTCCATAGATGCTGCCTTACCCGCTGATTTACTCCAGCTTTTATGTCTACCAATGAGATCCCACCATTGGCCACATCTTCCCATCTCCTCACCTGTTGGCTTTCCGCAGAGACCGCTCCCTCCATAACTCCCTGGTCAATTCGTCCCTCCCCACCCAAATCATCCCCTCTCCTGGCACTTTCCATGCAACCGCAGGAAAAGCTACACTTGTCGCTTTACCTCCCCCCTTGACTCCATTGAAGGACCCAAGCAGTCTTTCCCGGTGTGGCAGAGGTTCACCTGCACCTCCTCCAACCTCATCTATTGCATCCACTGCTCTAGGTGTCAGCTGCTCTGCATCGGTGAGACCAAGCGAAGGCTTGGCAATCGCTTCGCCCAACACCTCCGCTCGGTCCACAATAACCAACCTAATCTCCCAATGGCTCAGCACTACAACTCCCCCTCCCATTCTGAATCCAACCTTTCTCCCCTGGGCCTCTTCCATGGCCAGAGTGAGACCGTAAATTGGAGGAGCAGCACCTCATATTTCGCTTAGGCGGTTTACACCCCAGCGGTATGAACATTGACTTCTTCAATTTCAGGTAATCCCTGCTTTCTCCTCCCCTTCCCAGCTCTCCCTCAGCCCACTGTCTCCGCCTCTTCCTTCTTCCCGTCCCCCCCACCCTCACATCAGTCTGAAGAAGGGTCTCGACCCGAAACTTCGCCTATTTCCTTTGCTCCATAGATGCTGCCTCACCCGCTGAGTTTCTCCAACATTTTTGTCACCCATTCACACAAGTTCTGTTATCCCACTTTACTCGCCCACTCCCTACACATTAGGAGCAATTTTACAGATACAAGTTAACCTACAAAGCCAATGCGTCTTTGGGATGTGGGAGGAAACCCACACGCTTGCAGGGAGAATGTGCAAATTCAACACAGACAGTGCCCGAGGACAGGATCAAACACAGATCTCTGGCATGTGAGGCAGCAAGTCTACCAGCTGTGCCACTATACTTTGTTTTCCAACACACAAAAAATTATACGTTGATAAGTTTGGTTACTAAAAAAATATAAATATCAATTTTCAGTTTTAATTCTCCATGTCTATGTCCCCCTTTACAGCTACTGTATGTTTTAATTAATTGAATTGAATTGAATTGAATTGAATTGAATTGAATCGCTTTATTGTCATTCAGACCTTACGGTCTGAACGAAATTTCGTGCCTGCAGTCATACATACATCATACAATAATAAACAACTGTAAACACAAATTAACGTCCACCACAGTGTATCCTCCAAGCACCTCCTCACTGTGGTGGAGGCAAAAAATCTTAGGGTTACTGTCTCTTCCCTCCTCTTCTCCCTCTGCGCTGAGGCGATTCCCCACCGGGCGATGGCACAACAGTCCCGCGGCTCACCGAACCCCGCAACGGGCCGGCTCAAACACCGCGGCCCGGGGTGGTCGAAGCTGCCGCCCTCCAGTCCAGCATACGCAGCCGCTGGCCCGCGGCTGAACCCAGGACTCAGGTCACCGCCACCAGAACGCCATCCCAGCCACCAGAGCACCGTTCCAGCCCCGAGCCGGATCGCCCTCACGTGAGTGCCGTTCCTCCCTCGAGTTCAAGACTATGGGGCAGTACATTGGCCATAAAGTTGCTGCCTAAAAGTGCCAGAGACCCGGAATTGATCCTGAATATGGGTGCTGTCTGGATGGAGTTTGCTACTTTTCCCTTTGATCGCATGGGTTTCTTCCGGGTGCTCTTGTTTCCTTCCACATTCCAAAGGTGTGCAGGAACCTATTTCAGACCCAACCCAAAACGTAATATTTTCCTTTTGTCCAGAGATTCTGTCTGACCTGTTGAGTTACTCCAGCTTTTTGTGTCTATCTTCAGTTTAAATCAGCATCTGCAGTTCCTTCCTACACACACGATACTATAGTTATATATTCATATATAAATATTCATCGTTTTTGTTTCTCGTTTATAACATTGTTTACAGAGTACTATGTTTAGATATTCTGTTGTGCTGCTGCAAGTAAGGATTTCATTGTTCTAACTGGGACATGAGAGAATAAAACACTCTTGACTCCAGACTTACTCTGCCAATGTGTGGGATAGAAGTAGTGCACGGGTGATCGGTGGTCAGCATGGACTTGTTGGGCCGAAGGGCCTGTTTCCACGTTGTATCTTTAAATTAAACTAAAACCCACTAAAACCAGAGGGAGTCTAAAGCAGGGTCTCTACCCGAAACGTCACCCAATTTCTTCTATCCAGAGTTGCTGGCTGCTCCATGGAGTTCCCCCGCACAATTAAAGCATGGAATAATCTTCACCTTACCATAGTTACCCAACCAGACGCAACTAAATTTAAGGCACCTCTTTTTTCCCGAAGAACCCTTTTTTGCTTAAGTCCAAGTCAAGAGTCATGAGAGTTTTATTGTCATGTGTCCCAGATAGGACAATGAAATTCTTGCTTGCTGCAACACAACAGAATATGTAAACATAATACTGAGCAGGAGATAAAAGTTCAGTGTGTTTATATACCATAGACCATATATATACACAATAAATAAACAGATAAAATGCAATAGGCTGTTATTGTTCAGCCCTCCACCCCCTCCAATTTAAATTCCATTTAGAATATTTATGAAGGACCAGGAAACCAGAAGCAAGAGTTTCTCCAGGGAGTTACTCCAGATCCAGGGTCAGGGAGTGATTCTGTGTTGGTTTTCAATGGTCGCGGCGAGTCGGTGACCGGACAGCAATGGCGGCCAGATCTCCCACAATTCAAAGCGAAGATGAAAGTGGCCAGCGCCGATCAGTTGCCGTGGCGGTGCGCATGCGCAGGGCGGCCGATGATGTGCTGGCTGTGGTTGTGCGCATTGGCAGGTGGGAGGATGTGCTGGCCGTAGCAGTGCACATGTGCAAGGCGGCCTGCCTTGCCGGCGGATGAGGAGCGAGCGGAGTGCGGAGCCCGGCGGCCCGGACACGGATACAGATGGACGGCGTAGACGGAGATTGACAGACAGAGAGAGAGAGAGATAGAGAGGGGGGACCGCCCAGAGTTGAATGGTAGGTGTCCTGCCTTGGCCGGAAGCCCCCTAGATTTCGAGGCTCTAGGCTTCAGCCTATGAAGCCAAGTGGTAAATCTGGCTCTGCGAGGCCCCCATAGATCTCGAGGCCCTAAGCCTAAGTTTGTGAAGCTTTTACGTAAATCTGGCCCTGGTGGCCCTTCCACATTCGTTTTGGACATGGGGGGTCGTCGTGAGACGGTCTCCGTTCCGCTGCTGAAGCCGTCACATGTTGACATCAGCCAACCAGTGCTACTTGCTCGGCCTCGCCCTCGGGGTCATCCTCCAGTCCGGCCCTTTCCCCAAGCGCCCGCGCCCCCACCTTCACCTGGCATTGTGTCTCCGGTTCCTGCGACTGCTGTGGTGCGCACACGGGCTGGTCGTATCATACATCCCCCTGTCTGTTTCATGCCTCCGGGTCTTGGGGGGGGGGGTCCTGTGGCTGTTCCTAGGAAGTAGGCTACTCCCTGGTTCACCCCCCTTGGCACTTATTGGACTGGACCAGGGGCGGGGCCCAGCTACAAGTATAAGAGGAGTGCCAGTTGGTCTTGGGGTGGGAGTTTGCAACCTTCATGTGGTCTGCCCAGTTTCGACGAATGCAATCAACCTGGCATGCACAATCAAGTAAGATCAAATAGAACAAGTTGTCCTACAACTTGAGGCTGTGCACGCCATACGCAAGAAGAAGAAGAAGCCGTTGGTCTTCAGTCTCACACTGATGCAGAGAATAGTGTGCTGTACTAATTCAAGCCTGCACAGTACTTCATTATTCTAATGTTTTTCACATTTACATCTCATCCTGATCCATAATTTATTTTGTCTGTTCCTCCCCTTTTCTCAATCTGCCTTCATATATTTTACTCTTTAATATCTTCTGCTTCTTGAGTTCTCACAAGCCTTTCATTTAGGCTTCCTCACCCTCTTCACAATATCTCTGTATCCTTAAAACTGCAACATCTTTTTACTGTTACAAGTTTTGGTGTAAAGTCTTGGCCTTGAAACATCAACAGTCTCTTGCTCTCTCGCTCTTCACATCTGACTTTCCAATACTTCTATTTACAATACAAAGTATGGTGAATAAAAAATCTTGTTTGCAGCAGCTTTTAAGGCAGATTGACTTCTCTACTTTCTTGAATATCAATTTCAGTATGACCATTATCAATAACATTAATGCAAATGCCTTTCTGATTTTAAGTAATGCTGATCTCAGGAACAAGAATGGAACACATCTGAATGTTTCCAACATTTTCCACATGTAGAAGTATATAGCAGATATCGCAGACGCTGACAATCTGAAATTAAAACAGAAATTCTGAAAACAATCAGCGGATCAGCAACTGTAGCTACTGTGGTGTGAAAATCAATGTATCAGGTTAACGACCTTCCATAAAAACTGATGGAAGGGTGGGATAGTGCAAGGTAATAAATATGCAGATTATTGCAACAAAAAAAAGAAATTAAAAGGGAATTTATACAAATGTTTAGGTTTAGGTATATTAATTTTACATATACCCAGGTAATGAAAGGCTTCATTTTTGCATGCTTTCTTACATAGAATCAAGCAGTCCAAACTCAAACACAGTAGATCACAGCAAAGAAAATGCAGTGTGCAGAATGAATTTATCAAATGTAAATCTACTTGGTAAACAATTGCTGACTAGCTAAATTAATTTGCCTTTTTAATTTAACAAATCCTTTTCTGTATTTCAATTACCTGAATAACATTTTTTTTCCTATTTTGAAACAGTAATTAGTAAATGTGTTAGCAATCCATGCCAAAATGAAGGTCCCTGTCAGGACCGCATTAACAACTATACATGCATATGTCCTGGCAATTGGAAAGGTCAAGACTGCACAACAGGTTTGTTCGAATAAACAAGGGGTCACAGTTTAAGGATAAGAGGGAAGTCTTTTAGGACCGAGATGAGAAAATCATTTTTTACACAGAGAGTGGTGAATATGTGGAATTCTCTGTCACAGAAGGTAGTTGACGTCAGTTCATTGGCTGGATTTAAGAGGGAGTTAGATGTGGCCCTTGTGGCTAAAGGGATCAGGGGGTATGGAGAGAAGGCAGCTATGGGATATTGATTTGGATGATCAGCCATGATCATATCGAATGGCGGTGCAAGCTCGAAGGGCCGAATGGCCTACTCCTGCACCTATTTTCTATGATTCTATGTTTTTATTTTACTTTATTTACATAAATCAGATTTACTATTATTTAAACATAAATACAATGGAAGTAATGCTCACAGAAATCACAATGAAAACATAGTCAAGGAATCAGAGAGAGATACAGCATGGAAATTAGCCCTTCCTTGTCCTTTATTAACCATCCATTTACATGAACTCTACACTTTTATTCTCCCCTCATTATCATTAACAATCCCCTCTTACTACAACTTACTTACACACTAGGGATAACTCGCAATGGTAATTTTAACCTACCAACCCATACATTTTTGGAACGTTGGAGGAAACCGGAGCACCTGGAGGAAACCCACGTAGTCTCAGGGAAAACGTGCAAGCTCAAAGCAAGTTTTGAAATTTGAACCCAGGCCTCTGATACTGTGAGGCAGCAGGTCTATCAACTGCATCACTGTGCCTGCTACCCAAAGCAAAATATAACAGTTTTGATATTTCTTAAAGCAATCAGTTGTACATATATTCACTACTACTTATCATCATTGAACATATTTAAAGCGGAATTACTGAAGAGCTAATCCATTGTTAGGAATATATACAGGTATACCAGAAAAATGTTTAGGATTCCACTCCACCAATGTAAGTGCAATACTGAAAACTTCTTTCCACTTTCAAATAATGGACAAGGTCATTGGTATAACAGGGGCTGTTATTGATGTCTTAAAAAGCACATCATTGGCAGCTGGCTAAGCTATAACTAATCAGCTCTTCCAAGTACAAACAAAACTCTGCAGAGGACAAACTGGTCAATGTATAAAATAATTCATATTCCACCGTTATATGAAGCCACTCCAATAAGAGATTAACTCTCTCCAAGATCTATTAATTTATTTTAGTGAATATTTCTAGGACTTCAGAAAGGCTCAAATATACTTGCGTTAAGAATTATTTGGTGGAGGTTCATCTTGCTTGAATTGCGCAAAGCTTGAATTCCACCTTCATGTAAGAGACAAGTCGAAGATCAAGATCCAGATCCAGAATCAGAAATTTAAATTTGGCAAATTTGAGGTGGAACTGAGGAGAAATAGAAATGTGTCCTCTGTATCTATTGCAACATATCTATATCAGACATTTTGTGATCGAGGTTCAATGATCTGGACTCTGAATCTATGAATTTATAAGGCATCTTACAACTGAAGAAAAAGGCAAGCGAGAAATATTGTCATATTTATTTATCAGAGAAACAAAGACAAGGATTTGTTTTCCCAGGAGAGAAGGCTTGTGGGTGACCTGATTCAGATAAACAAAGCTCTGAAGAGCTTGGATAGTGTAAGCAGTGAGAAAGTTTTCCCATTAGGGCGGGTGGCCTATAAATAAAGTGCATCAGTAAAAGTTAGGGTTAAGAGATTTTGAAGGGACTTAAGGAAGAATGTTTTAACAAGAAGATGAGTGAAATCTGGAGTGCACTTCCTGAAGGAATAGTGCAGTATGTAGATGAGAATGTTAGAGACATTGGGTTGAGTGCTGGGAAATGGGATTCGTTTAGATAGGTAATTTATGGCTGATGGAAACTGTGGGCCAGTGGGTGAATTCCATGCAGTATGGGATTGGGACTCTAAGGGGAGATAGCTTCATGTAATTCTCACTCATGCATCACTTGTGTTCTTGTCACAAATAATAATGCAGAACATGGAGAGCTCATAAACTGCAATGATAGAAAATAATTTGTTTTTAACATTTCTATCCTAAAAGCAGCCTTCCATAACTGTGGACGAGTTTTATTGCTTTGACATATTGCAAGTTATTGCTCTGAATTTTTAATCTCTCATTTTAAGAATGGTTGTAATATAGACCATAACATTTTAAATCATACTTTTTGAAACATTATTAATTCATAAATGAAGCATCTAAATCAAATTATTTATCATAATATTTTTACATTTTTAACATAATTATGTTCTAATTCAGATGTGGATGAGTGTGCTATAAATACTCACAACTGTGATCGGCGTGCTGGAAACTGTACAAATACAATTGGATCGTTCATATGCTCCTGCAGGGAAGGGTACGAAGGTGATGGATTAATTTGCAGAGGTATGGTTTCATTGCAATATTAATATAATTATTGGAAACATGTATTCAAGGTTTTGTTTTATGATTACAAATCTTTGTCGATAAATTGTATTAATTTTTTTTAACCTTTGGTGCTGCTTTTCAACCAGAAAGTTGTGATTCTGTGGAATTCTCTGCCACAAAAGGCAGTGGAGGCCAATTCACTGATGTTTTCAAGTGAGTTAGATGTAGTTCTTCGGGCTAACTGAATCAAGGAATATGGGGAGAAAGCAAGAACAGGGTACTGATTTTGGATGATCTGCCATGATCATATTGATTGGCGGTGCTGGCTCGAAGGGCTGAATGACCTACTCCTGCATTTATTTTCTGTGTCTATGCTGATTTGAAATTGAAATTTAAAGTGCCAAATAGCACCCTAAACATTACGGCCAAATGAGAAAAAGTAAATGAAAGTTCTGATTAAAATAATGAAGTTAATTAATATGTGTAACTTATTATTATTTTTAAATTTTGATATTTAATTGGTTTAGTAGAACCTGCCATAATTTATGAATGAACACTGTGCCCTTTTTATCGGCATATATTGATCTATGATTATCCTTAACATAACATTGCATTTAAAAACGCTGACAATATAATGATTAACTCACAGATCATTTATGAAATGTTAGAATTGTAACTCGAGCCAATTCTGGGTATGCCTGCAGGAAATTTTTAATTTGAAGTACATGATGCAAAATGCATTATGTGCATGAGTGTCGTGAACTTCAGGCCCCATTTACATAATTTCAAATAAAACTGAAAAATTTAACTGAAACATAAACTTATTGCACAATCTCTTAGCAATATCCTAAACAAATCAAACTGCTACTTGTCAGTAGGTGCAGATGCTTGGACCCTTGAAATAATAACCTAGTGTTTGTAGCGGAAGATTTTTATATAATTCAAGAGATTACTCCCTCTAGCCACTAAATAAACTACATGGTTAAGGAGAGTGTCGTAATACGCATGTGAGCTCTCCGTGAGACCTTCAGAGCTTCTTCACAGATAAATCTTCATAACACAGTCTTTTGATTAATAGTTTCTTTATTGTTGAAGAAAAACAATAAGGTATACATCTGACCTTATACTCCGACTCGTACACTTTAATCTTCGACAAAATCCAGCATATCTCATAAGGGCCTGTCCCACTTTCACAACCTAATTCACGACCTCTGCCGAGATTGCCCTTGACTCTTACTCGCAGCATGGTCGTCACAAGTTTGTAGGAGGTCATAGCAGGCCGTGATGCTAGTCGTAGGTACTCGTGGTATCAAGTTGGGGCGTTTTTACTAGCATGTTGAAAAATGTCCACGAGTAAAAAAGGTCAAGAATTAGGTTGTGAAAGTGGGACAGGCCCTTAAAACGTTAGAAAACTCCTCATGCCTCGGTTAAACATCACATGGTCGAAGAGTAAACCTTCCCCATGTAAGTTCAAAACTAAACTAAAAACTAAGCTTCTGCGCAAGAAACCTAGCTCCAAACGTGCCCTTGAATACGTAATAAATCCCACCGACATAACAACGGGCAGTCTAAAATTTAGACAAATTTAGACAAATTGAATTGTATTGTATTGTATGAATGAATGAATGAATAAGTTTATTGTCATTGCACAATACTGTGCAACGAAATTCCATTACAACTCCTCCGGTTAAAAAAAATACAAACACGACAACCATTAACACATATGTACACTTATTAGTAAAAAATAAATCGGTATTTTAAAAGAATTTAAAAGAATTTAAAAGAATTTGGCGGCATTTCTTGGAATTACATTTTGCTTCCCCAGCATTCTCTGTTGGAATTTAGCTCTTTTATCGCACATGGGTAGAAACTATTTTTTAGCCTTCAGAGTCCTGAATCGCCTCCCAGAGGGTAACAGAGTAAAAAGGTGGTTGGCAGGGTGGGATGTGTCCTGCTTGATATTTGTGGCCCGGCGCAAGCATCGGGCCCTATATATGTCATCCAAGGAGGGCAGTTGGGCGTTTGTAATGTTCTGCGCAGTTTTTATAATTCCCTCCAACGCCCTCCTCTCAGCCACAGTACAGCTAGCAAACCACACCAGGATTCCATAGGAGAGGATACTCTCCACGGCGCATCGGTAGAAGGACAACAGCAGCGGCTGTGAGACTTTGCTCTCCGCAGAGACCTCAGGAAATACAGCCGCTGATGTGACTTCTTCACGAGAATGACGGTGTTCATTTGCCATTTGAGGTCCTGGGAGATGTTTATTCCCAGGAACTTAAAGCCAGTGACTCTCTCCACCATGTCTCCTTTGATGTATAAGGGAGCAGGTTCCTCTCTTCTCATCCTCCTGAAGTCAACGACCAGCTCTTTTGTCTTTGATGGATTGAGTACCAGGTTGTTTTAGGTACACCAGACAGTCAGTTTTTGGACTTCATCCCTGTAGGCAGACTCGTCGTTGTTGTTTATCAGTCCCACCACAGTCGTGTCGTCCGCAAACTTAATGATCCTGTTTGTACTGTGTGTTGGTATACAGTCATAAGTGTATATTGTGTACAAGATGGGACTCAGCACACAACCTTGTGGCGCTCCTGTGCTGAGCATCAGGACTAGGGAGTAATTGGACCCCATCCTGACAGTCTGTGGGCGATCTGTTAGAAAGTCCTTAATCCATCCGCATGTGTTTGCATTAACACCCAGATCAGACAGTTTGTCCACCATTCTGCTGGGGATGATTGAATTAAATGCAGAACTAAAATCTACAAATAACATCCTCACATATGAGCCAGGACGCTCCAGATGTGTCAGTGCAGAATGTAGAGCTGTGTTGATGGCATCTTCCGTTGACCTATTTGCTCTATACGCAAATTGATGCTGATCCAGGGTGGGTGGGAGTGAGGACTTAATGTGGGCCAGGACCAGCCGTTCAAAACATTTCATCACGGTCGAAGTGAGAGCAACAGGTCTATAGTCATTCAAGCTCTTAATGAATGTTTTTTTGGGTACAGGCACGATGGTAGCAGTCTTAAAGCATTTAGGGATAGTGCACGTTAACAGAGAGAGGTTAAAGATTTTGCTAAAAACCTCCGCTAACTGGTCTGCACAGTCCCGCAATACTCTCCCTGGGATGCCATCTGGTCCAGCAGCCTTCCTGGGGATGACCCTGCGGAGTGTTCTTCTGACGTCCTCCGTACTCACAGCGAGTGGCGGGTTGTCAGTGCTGGGTGCGGCTGCAGGTGCAGGCTCTGCCTCATTCAGCTCAAACCGGGCGAAAAAATGGTTGAGTTCCTCAGCTAGCGAGTTGTTACTGCTGCAGATCATCGGCCCCCCCTTGCCCTTATAGTTCGTGAGTTGCTGAATGCCCTGCCAGACACGCCGAGGGTCCCTCTCGTTGAAACACCCCTCTATCCTTCTATACTCCCTGTATTGTAAAGGCACATGCCATAATTAATGACACACAAAATAAGCCAAATGGCCATTAAAGTGTGGCCTGCTCCTATGTTTAAAGCCAACACTTTTGCCAAGTCTGTATTTGTGCTACTAAGCACACCAATTGTGCATTGCACATAATTAACATCATTGCGGCAAACTGAGAGGCTGTAATGCAATACCAGCTCAGTTCAGTTCTGAAGATGTGTCTCGATCTGAAACATCACCTATTCCTTTTCTTCAGAGCAGCTGTCTGACCCGCTGAGTTACTCCAGCATTTTGTGTCTATCTTCGGTTTAAATCAGCATCTGCAGTTCCTTCCTACATCAGTTTAGTTTAGTTCAGTTCAGTTTAGTTTAAAGAATGTTCCAGAGGGTTCCAGAGATTCACCACTCTCTGTATGAAAAATGTTTTTGTCATCTCGGTCCTAAAGGATTTCCACTTTATCCTTAAACTGTGACCACTTGTCCTGAACTTCCCCAACATTGGGAACAATCTTCCTGCATCTAGCCTGTCCAACCCCTTAAGAATTTTGCAAGTTTCTATGATCCCCCCTCAATCTTATAAATTCTAGCGAGTACAAGCCGAGTCAATCCAGTCTTTCTTCTTATGAAAGTCCTGACATCCCAGGAATCAGTCTGGTGAACCTTCTCTGTACTCCCTCTCTGGCAAGAATGTCTTTCCTCAGATTTGGAGACCAAATCTGTACACAATACTCCAGGTGTGGTCTCACCAATACCTGTACAACTGCAGTAGAACGTCCCTGCTCCTATACTCAATTCCTTTTGCTATGAATGCTAACATACCATTCACTTTCTTCACTGCCTGCTGCACCTGCATGCCTACTTTCAATGACTGGTGTACCATGACACCCAGGTCTCGTTGCATCTCCCCTTTTCCTAATCGGCCACCATTTAGATAATAATCTACTTTCCTGTTTTTGCCACCAAAGTGGATAACCTCACATTTATCCACATTATACTGCATCTGCCATGCATTTTCCCACTCACCCAGCCTATCCAAGTCACCTTGCAGCCTCCTAGCATCCTCCTCACAGCTAACACTGCCACCCAGCTTTGTGTCATCCGCAAACTTAGAGATGTTGCATTCAATTCCCTCGTCCAAATCATTAATATATATTGTAAATAGCTGGGGTCCCAGCACTGAGCCTTGCGGTACCCCACTAGTCACTGCCTGCCATTCTGAAAAGGACCCGTTTACTCCTACTCTTTGCTTCCTGTTTTCCAGCTAGTTCTCTATCCACATCAATACTGAACCCCCAATACCGTGTGCTTTAAGTTTGTATACTAATCTCTTATGTGGGACCTTGTCGAAAGCCTTCTGAAAGTCCAGATATAACACATCCACTGATTCTCCCTTATCCACTCTACTAGTTACATCCTCGAAAAATTCTATAAGATTCGTCAGACATGATTTACCTTTCGTAAATCCATGCTGACTTTGTCCCTATAAACAATTAGAAAGTTCTGCTTTTTCATTTCTCACTCTGTGCAGTGTTAATGGTCAATGTGACTTTATATTAATTATGTAAATTAATTTGAAATAAAATCAAAAAATCAGGACAATATTTAGCAGGTCAGATAACATGGAGATGCTGCCTGATCTGCTGAATAGTTTCTGCAGTTTCTATTTTTATTTCAAATTTCCACCGTCTTCCAGGTATTGCTTTTGTATGTACTTGCAGCTGTATTTAAATGGCAATTACATTCAATTCTTCTTGAAACAGAGAAACGACTATTTGATTATGGAACATCATTTGGAGATACAAAAATCAACAGAAAGGCATTGGACGTTAATTCTCCGATCATCAACATCCCAAATGGCTTTCCATTTGATAATGTCTTTTATTACAGATTATATGTAAGTTTAAGATTTTTATTTTCAATAGCAAATGTTATAATACAAACTGAACACTCATTTGCTTATTTAAATCTATATATTACTAAAACACTCATCTTGTTGGTTTGTTTGCGTGTGAGTGGGTCTTGGAAACTCCGTCAAAACGGTACACGAGGGCGCTATAATTTTTGGCCCATGTTACTCACCATTGTCCCAGGGTGTGCAATAGCCATGTTTTGTTCAGATTTATGTTATATTTTACAAGTTATTGACATTGTAAACTTTATAAAAATCACTTTTCGAACCACTTTCCCACTTGTCCTGCCCATCAGCCGCATTACAATGACGTCACAATGGGATACTGAATCTCATTTACATTAAAAAATCAATTTTCAATAGGGGGGTTCATTAGTAAAAACATCTAGATTTTCATTGTGGAGGGGGGTGGGATAGGGGGGAGCTTAAGGGTGGGGGAGCAGGGGGATAGAGGGAGAGGAGGGGGATAGGGAGGGGAGAGGGAGGGGAAAGTGGGGGAGGTGAGGAGGGAGAGTGGAGGAGAAGGGGGATAGAGGGAGAGGAGGGGTGAGTGGGGAGGGAGGAAGTGGGGGAGGTGAGGAGGGAGAGTGGGGCAGTGGGATAGGGGGAGGTGAGGAATGGGGAAGCAGGGAGATAGAGGCAGAGGAGTGGGTTAGGGAGGGGTGAGGCATTATGGAGGGAGAGAGGGAGTGACTGCGGGTAGGGGAAAGGAGAGGGAGGGGGAGGTGAAGGAGGGATTGGGGAGGGGAGGAGGAGAGGGGAAAGAAGAGGGAGGGTGAAGGTGAGGGGAAATGGGGTATGAGGGGGAATGGAGGAGGATAGAGGTAGGCGAGGCGCAATTGCAGGAGGATTACCATGACACGCGTCATAACGGAGATCTCTGGCGTCACAACGGGAACCCCTCAGCCACGCCTGGGCACTTGGGGGCTGTGGGTCAGTAGTAGAATATTGCCTTGGGGGACAGACCTTACTGGTCCACTCCTGGTCTAATGCTTATTTAAAACTCAGTGCATCTATTTATTTTATGCACAACACAAGGATATAGGTATGATTAGCACAAAGCATGGGAATCAGAAAACCTTACTTTAGGCAACAGAGATTTTCCAGTCCTAAGCACCATCTAATAGCTTTTGAAAGGGGTACTTGCTTGTAAATTGCTAAATTTAGGTAAATGATACAACCACTTGCTGAAGATAGACACAAAATGCTGGAGTAACTCAGTGGGACAGGCACCATCTCTGGATAGAAGGAATGGGTGACGATTGGGGTCGAGACCCTTCTCTAGAGACGCTGCCTGTCCCACTGAGTTACTCCAGCATTTTGTGTCTATCATCGGTGCAAACCAGCATCTGCAGTTCCTTCCTAACCATTTGCTGACCCCTCCTGTATAACTTGTCACGTTATCATAGAGCACAGAGAAAGACCACTTGACCTTTCCTGAGTCTACAGGCAATATGAACGATTAATGCAATATTTAACTTTCTGTCGATCCCTACAAAGTTCTCCTTTCCAATTTTAAATCTATGACATTTTTTAGAGCTAATATTGAAAATGTTTTCAGCATCTTAAATGAAAGTGGTGATGCATAAAAATAATTTTACTCCTTTGCTTCCTTGATGTTTAGGCAACTATTCTGTACTTTGGTTTGAAAAGGGTTTCCCCTATCTGTTGTATTGAAATCTTCACATAACTTTCAACATCTCCTTAAACCTCCCTAATGATTCACATCTGAGTTAAGGTTTGCTGATGAATGTCGAGAAAAGGACAGGTAGTTTGAGTGAAGAGAGAAAAAGGGAAGTGGATTGTAACTCGGTTTCCCCATTTTACCTTGTTTTAAAAGCATCGGTCCAATTACTGACCAGGATAATAGAGGACAAAATAGCGAGAAGGTGGATGTTGTCCCCATGCTTATGCTAAGATTGTAATCAAATTGGAGTCTGTAATTTAAAGTTTGATGGTACATCACTTTGCAATGATCAGCAAAATATATTTGCCGTCATTTTGTCCTTCTTACATAATTCTAATACGACACCAACAGGTTTAAATTTTGATGTTACTTTGAGATAGTTTTGGGTGGGACAGAAATTGAACCTCAGCTCTATCCGTGGAGCTACAGAAATGGACGGATGAACTTTAATCCACGCAAGTCCTGAGGTGTTGGATGTTGGTTTTTTTTAGATTTAGATTCAACGTTATTGTCATTGCACATAGTACAAGTACAGTACAACGAAATGCAGTTTTACATCTAACCAGGGTGCAAAGTAGTAAAGTGCTGATTAAGACAATATATACAAATGAGGATATATTGGTGTATGTACATAGGCATATACATATATACAGATAGTTGTTAAGGTGCAAAAGATTGACATGTGCTATATTCTGGTGAATAAGAGTTTAACTATAAATTATATAAACTATAAATAATACTGATGAGAAGGGGGGTGGGGCTAGCGCCGGGCCTGTGAGTTCAGCAGGGTAATGGTGTTGGGGAAGAAGCTGTTCCTTAGCCTGCTGGTGCGAGACCTGAGGCTCCTGTACCACCTCCCTGATGGGAGGAGGGCAAACAGTCCATGGTTGGGATGTGAGCGCCAGCCTGTCTTAGACACCGTGTGCGGTGAAGGACAGCCATGGCAGGGAACGGGGCACCGTTGATGTGATGGGCGGTTTTCACCACCCGTTGCAGTGCCTTCCTGTCAGCTGTGGTGTAGCCGCTGTACCACAACATGAAGCAGGTGGTCAGGATGCTTTCGATGGTACAGCGGTAGAAGTTGGACAGGATCTGAGGGGACAGGTGAGCTTTCTTAAGCCTCCTCAGAAAGTAGAGGCACTGCTGTGCCTTTTTAATCAGTTTGGCGGTGTTGAGGGACCAGGACAGATCCTCAGAGATGTGTACCCCGAGGAATTTGAAGTTGGAGACGCACTCCATCTCAGTCCCGTTTATGTGGATCGGGGTGTGTCTGCTGCCTCTGGACATCCGGTAGTCCACAATGATTTCCTTCATCTTCTGTGTGTTGAGGACAAGGTTGTTGTTGGTACACCAAGCTGCCAGGTGCTGGACCTCCTCCCTGTAGGCTGATTCGTTGTTGTCACTGATCAGTCCTACCACCGTGGTGTCGTCAGTGAACTTTATGATGGAGCTGGAGCCATGCATAGGGACGCAGTCGTGGGTGAAGAGGGATGAGCACACAGCCGTGTGGCACGCTGGTGTTCAGTGTCAGAGTGGAGGAGGTGAGGTTGTTAATCCAGTGTCCAGTTGCAGAGGGAGGTGTTGATGCCAAGGCCGCTGAGTTTGGTGATCAGACTGGCGGGGATGACAGTATTAAATGCAGAGCTGAAGTCAATGAATAACAACCTGATGTAGGAGTTGTTATTGTCCAGGTGGGTCAGGGCAGAGTGAAGAACCGCTGATATAGCATCCTCTGTTGACCAAACTGATGGGGGTCCAGTGTGGGAGGGAGGCTGGATTTGAGGTGAGCCAGGATCAGTCTCTCGAAGCACTTCGCGATGATGGGGGTGAGTGCCACTGGGCGGAAGTCGTTGAGACTCCCTGAAGCTGACTGTTTGGGCACTGGCACAATGGTTGTGGTCTTGAGGCATGTAGGTACGACACCCTGGGCCAGTGACAGATTTAAGATGTCAGTGAAGACCAGGGATAGTGTCCAGCACATGCCCTGAGCACACGCCCGGTGATGCCGTCGGGGCCGGCAGCTTAGTGCTGATTCACTTTGCTCAGTGCGCCTTGTACAGCAGAGGTGGAGAGACTGAGGGGCTGTTCATTTGGGGGTGGGGCAGCTATGATGGCTGGTGTTTTATTGTCCCGGTCAAAACGAGCATAGAAATAGTTTAGCTCGTCAGGAAGGGAGGCGTTGTTGGCCGGGGGGGGGGGGCGGGGGGTGGGGGGGTGGGGGGCGGGGGGGTGTTAACTTTGTTGTAGTCCGTGATGGACTTGATGCCTTGCCACATGTGTCTGGGGTCGAAGTTATTTTGAAAATGCTCCTCGATCAGCAGCTTGTGTTTGTGTTTTGCGCTCCTGATTCCCTTTTTCAGATTGGCCCTGCATGAGCTGTATCTGAAAGCGGCTTTACGAGCCTTCAGCAAGAGTCTGACCTCTCTGTTCATCCACGGCTTCTGATTAGGGAAGGTCTTTATTTGTTTGTGGGTTGTGACGTTGTCGGTGCAGGATTTTATGTAGTCCAAAACAGATGAGGTGTATGTTTCAATATCCACTTGAGAGTCAAAGGTGGCCTGAGTGGCAAACAAACTCCAGTCTGTTTGCTGAAACTGCTCCTGTAGTACAGAGACAGCCCCTTCAGGCCAAACCTTCACTGTCCTCACAGTTGGTTTCACACGTCTGATGAGAGGTGTGTATTTGGGGAGCAGGAACAGAGAGAGGTAAATGTAAGGGGAAAACATAGAATTAATGGTAAGACCCTTAATAGCATTGATGTACAGAAGGATCTTGGGGTCCAAGTCCATAACTCCCTAAAAGCAGTGACAAAAGTAGACAGAGTGGTCAGGAAGACATATGGTATGGTTGCCTTCATTGGTGCGGGAGCATTGAGTATAAACGTCAGGGAATTATGATGCAGTTTCATAGGACTTCAGTTAGGTCGCAGTTGGAATATTATGTTCTGATCTCACAAATTACAGGAAGGAGATGGAGGCTTTGGACTGGTACAGAGGAGTTTTACTGGAATGATGCTTGGATTAGGAGGAGCGGTTGGGCAGATGTGGATAGTTTTGTCTGGAATGATGGAGGTTTAGGCGAAACCTGATAGAAGTACATAAAATTGTGAGAGGCATAGAAAGGTTGGACAGTCAGAACTTTGTCCCCAGGATAGAACTATCAAACACTAGAGGTCATAGCTTTATCGCGAGGGAGGCAAATTTTAAAGGAGATTTGTGGGGTAAGGCAAGGTGAGTGTCTGGAACACTCTGCGGACAATGGTGGTAGAGGCAGATACGATAGTGGCATTTAGTAGACCTTTGAATAGGCACATACATATGAAGGGAATAGAGGGATATGGATTATGTGCATGCAGATAAGAGTTGGACTTGGCATCATGTTTGGCACACACATTGTGGGCCAAAGGGCCTGTTCCTGTGTTGTTCTGTTCTATTTTCTATGGAGCCTATAATTTTAGCATATGCCCAATGGATTCTCAGCAAAACTGTAATTGCCAAGGATAAACACAAAGATAATGATTTAATTCCAGTTGTGGTCAACAAGTAAGCAACAGGATGTCTTTTTGGCCATCATCCTGTTTTAATCAATCACATCAATCAATTGACCAGATAGGAAATTCCCAGCCTCCTCTCATGCAGGCCATCAAGTAAAAGCTGCAGATAGTCACAGAATACCAGAGTAACTAAGTGGGACAGGCAGCATCTCTGGAGAGAAGGAATGGGTGACGTTTCGGGTCTAGACCCTTCTTCAGACTCTTCAGAAGTAAAAACTGCATTTGGCCTTCAGTGATGTTGCGGGGTTCAATTTGCCGGTGTTACAATAGACTGGTGGGCTTTGCATGGATGTCCTTCCTGTGCTGGCAAAAACTGTGACAAAGTCACTTGAGGGGAATTAACTGCCCAGCTTGAGAAATCTAAACTTTTCCTGCCTTTATTCATGGTAACAGTATTACTGATGATTCTCAAGAGAACATAAGCAATGATTTTCCTCCTCATCCATCTGAAGCAAAATTGTGTAACAAACTGCCTTTGTATAGTTTTCAGATAACGGGCTGATTGTATTTCAACGCAAGAATTATTATGTGCAATTGATATATTCATATCCATTCAATGAATTCAATCGGTTTTTGCCTAACACGCCATCAATGATTGCTGTATTCTGGGATGATGCTGACTTGAGAAGAGGAACAGGATGTATGTACTATCAGGTAAGGAAGATCACACTTCACCTTTCACCGGGAATAGTTTTTTTAACAATTTGAAGATATATGAATGTTGATTATGTTTTAAAATTTATTTAAGCTTTCAACATTACAAAAACCCTTTCTGGGAAATCACGCTGCGCTCTAAGGGGATTGGAAAATTCATTATTTTGCATCAAAGTTAAATTTCAACTGGAGCTTTGGTTGCAAGAAGCCAGGCATTGCATAATTCTACAATCCATTGTGTCACCTAGTTGTTGACTCCTGAAGCTGGTCTAATAAAGATCATAATTGGCACAGTCCAGCAATATTATAGTGTTGTTGGAGATCATTTGGGGACAGAAGGGGTTATATGATGCATGGTATGATGGTAAAGGGAGGGGAGAAATGAGAGGAATAGATCGGGTAGATGCACGGAGTCTCTTGCCCAGAGTAGGTGAATCGAGGACCAGAGGACATAGGTTTAAGGAGAAAAGATTTAATAGGAATCTGAGGGGCAACTTTTTCACACAAAGGGTGGTGGGTGTATGGAACAAGCTGCCAGAGGAGGTAGTTGGACTGGGACTATCCCAACATTTAAGAAACAGTTAGACAGGTACATGGATAGGACAGGTTTGGCGGAATGTGGACCAAACGCGGGCAGATTGGACTAGTGTAGCTGGGGCATGTTGGCCGGTGTGGGCAAGTTGAGCCGAAGGGCCCGAGTCCACACTGTATCACTCTATGACTCTATGTGCACATGTGTGGGGGAAGAGGAGGAGCTCTACAGACACTTGAGTATTGAGAGGAAAATCGAATCCCATAAAAAACATGACCAGCACGGTGAGAATCAAGGTACAAGGCATTTTTTGTGTAAAGGGATCGGAGCAAGAAGGAATAGTTGAGGCATTGAATAAAAGAGCATGAAGCAATGCTCCAATGTGACAACATGTTGGTCAGACCTCAGCTGGAGTACTGCATGGTACTGGTCACCACTCTATAGGAAGGGTGCGATAGTACTAGAGAGGGTGCAGAGCAGATTCATCAGGATGTTGCCTCGGATGGAATGGTTTAGCTGAGAAGAAACTGGAGAGACTGGGTCTGTTTTCATAGAAACATAGAAACATAGAAAATAGGTGCAGGAGGAGGCTATTCGGCCCTTCGAGCCAGCACCGCCATTCATTGTGATCATGGCTGATCGTCCCCTATCAATAACCCGTGCCTGCCTTCTCCCCATATCCCTTTGAGTGAAGGATGTTAAGAGGGGACATGAATGAGGTAGAAACATAGAAAATAGGTGCAGGAGTAGTCCATTCGCTCCTTCGAGTCAGCGAATGGCCTACAAAATCAGTACCCCGTTCCTGCTTTCTCCCCATATCCCTTGCTTCCGTTAGCCTTAAGAGCTATATCTAACTCTCTCTTGAAAACATCCAGTGAATTGGCCTCCATTGCCTTCTGTGGCAGAGAATTCCACAGATTCACAACTCTCTGGGTGTCAACGTATTTCCTCATCTCAGTCCTATATGGCGTTCCCCTTATTCTTACACTGTGACCCCTGGTTCTGAACTCCCCCAACATCTGGAACATTTTTCCTGCATCTCGCCTGTCCAAACCCTTAAGAATGTTATATGTTTCTATAAGATCCTCTCTCATCCTTCTAAAGCTATATAACATTATAAGGGGTATAGAGGCAGGGTTGACTCCAGAAAACTTTTCAGTCTTCAGAAACAGATGTGAACAACAATGTCAGACATAGATATAGGATAAAGAATAAGAGATTTAGAGGGGATCTGTGGGGTACCTTTCAACCAGAGAGTGGGAAGTACCTGAGTGGTAGAGGCAGAGATGCTCATAGCGTTTAAGAAGTGTATGAATGAGCACTTAAGGATAGAAGGCTACTGAACTAACTAGCTAAGCATTCCATAGAGTAACACCTGTAAAGTGTAATTCTTGTATATTGAACCACTTCTGAATTCCAGGACAGAATTTCAGAAGGATAGTTGATTCTGCCTACATTATTGTAGATATAATGCTACACCAAAACATACATTTCTACTCTTCTATGTTTGAAATAATTTCTGCCCTGCCATATACAAATTGTTGCTCATAATAATTTGCTTGCAGTTAGCAACTTAACATGATTCACAAAATAATTCAGTACATGTACATGGCAGACGTAAACTAACCACAGCATATTTGTCAATTACGTTTTAGGCATTTAATTTTCAAGTCAGGAAAGATATTCACAGTCGGAATTTTCAGGAAAAACTTAAGACAGTAGTCAATGAACTTTATGTATCAGAACTTGGCATCCAGAGCTTTGAACCTACATGGGCACTGAGGATCACCTGGGAAAATATACTTCCGTTCACTGGATATACCAATGAAGACGCTCAAGAGGTATGTATTTATTAATTACATTCCCATTTCTGGCTGAATTTAAACAAACTTCGACGGGCTCAGATAGACCATAAGGTAGGAGACCTGCTCAGAGCCCAGTTTTACAGTCTACCTTGTTGTGGCATTTGTACATATTTATCTGCACATTCCATGCACCTGCAACATTATATTCTGCACTCTGTTTTCTCTTTTGCGCCACCTGTTGTACTGGTGTGTGGTCTGACTTGCTTGGACAGAACACAAAACCAAGTTTATTCATAGCATCTTGGTACGTAACGATAATAAACATCACTGTTCAGCATACATGCGAACATGAGAAGTAACAGCAGGAGTAGGCCATATACCCCCTTATACCTATGTAGGAAGGAGCTGCAGTTGCTAGTTTAAATTGACGATAAAAACAAGAAGCTGGAGTAACTCAGCGAGCAGGACAGCATCTCTGGAGAAAAGGAATAGGTGACATTTCAGGTTGTCTGAAGAAGGGTTTCGACTCAAAATATCACCTATTCCTTTTCTCCAGAGATGCTGTCTGACCTGCTGAGTTACTCCAGATTTTTGTGTCCTTCCCCCCTAATGCTTTCTGTGCTCTTTATGAAGATCCATATTCACTTGAGTGTCACTTCTCTCACTAAATCCCATATCTCTTAATTATTTTAATATCCTAAAATCTATCACTTTCTGTTTTAAATATATTAAATAACCAAGACACCGCAGTCCCCTTGGATAGAACATTTCAAAGTTTCACTATCCTCTGGGTGCAAAGGTTTCTGCTCTTGTCAGTCCTGAAAGGCCATACGTTATTTTAAGACCATCATTTGTTTGAGATTCCCAACCACATGGCAAGCCATGGAGGTCAGACCTGCTGACATCCCCTGTGTTATAATTGGTGATCCTTTCATAGATTCTGAGTAGTGTCAGATTCTGGGCCTGAGTTTCATTTATGATCTTCCATGTGTGGATTTGGATGTAAAGGAGAACAAAACTATCTTTAACTGTTTTTCTTTAATTTAATATTTTTTATATATTTATGTGTGTTATTTAACAATCGTTAAAATATTACCAGTGAAAAACCAATACTAGTTTTAGATATCTTTTGAAGATCTTAAAATCAATCAATTTGGTGGCATGGTGCTGCAGCGGTAGAGTTGCTGCCTTACAGCACCAGAGACCCAGGTTTGATCCTGACTACGGGTGCTGTCTGTTCAGAGTTTGTATGTTCTCCCCGTAACCTGTGTGGGTTTTCTCCGAGATCTTTGGCTTCCTCCCACACTCCAAAGACATACAGTTCTGTAGGTTAATTGACTTGGTATTAATGTAAATTGTCCCTCGTGTGATGTTAGTGTGCGGGGATCGCTGTCAGTGCGAACTCGGTGGGCCGAAGAGCCTGGTTCAGCACTGTATCGCTAAAGTAAACTAAACAAAAACTAGAACATTTTCAAAGATCCAAAATCTCCTCACCACCTCCGCCCATCCATCTTGGCACTGCCAGCTGTCTAAGTTTGTGAACTGAAGATTCAATATTTGGTTCCACACAAGTGCAGATGTGCTGGAACCATAGAAAGTGTTTCTGGGCAGCGGAAACATTCCAACATGAACTGGCACACCGACACCTTAACTCTACATTAATGAAATGACGGCTGACTTTTTTTCTTTTTCAGACCAATACGTACCAAGCAACTTTAGTAACTGATGGTATATTCTCCTTCTGCTTAATTCAATTCAAAGATGGTGGAATGAACTGGAAATATTTAGCAAGACCGAAAGGACAACCTAATGCCTTGATGGGATTTTACAGGTACAAGAACACAATCAGGACTTGTGTATTGTAATACAGATTACTGGGTCACAAGTTGCCAGTGTAGGAAGGAACTGCAGATGCTGGTTTACATCGAAAATGGACACAAAAAGCTGGAATAACTCAGCTGGTCGCTCAGCATCTCTGCAGAAAAGGAATGCGACGTTTTTGGTCAAGACCCTTCTTCAGATTAATATTGCTATGAATTTTCAAGGTCAATGATTGAGACATAATCAGTGAGCCACAATTTTGATTTGCTAATTGGGGAATCTTCAGCATCTTCACGTGTTTGATTGCAGAAATATTGATTCTGCAATCAGAGACATAAAGCAATGCTGCAAACTGAGCTCAGATGTTGAACATAGAATCTTCAGGGCCATCACAACTTAGGCTAAATATCCTATACATATACGTTCATAAGTGATAGGAGCCATTCAATCATGGCTGATCTATCTTTCTCCCCATTCTCCCGCCTTCTCCACATAACCTCTGAAACCCTTCCTAATTAAGAACCTATGAAAGTAATTAGCTAAATAACCTACATCAGATCTGAGGAACTGTAGGAGGTTTTTACCCATTGATTTTAATGGAAGAGATTGGCTGTAAGAGACCCAGATAACAGCATTTAAATTATAACTTGCTACTTTAGGAAGGTGTTGCGTGTTTTTTTTAAATTACTAGACCTGTACATTGCTCCCACAATGCAATATTCCACCACTCACCCGTTTCCCCCAACGCAACCCGTTCCCCAACGCAATATTCCACCACTTGTGCATAGCTCCCAACTGCGCAGGCATGGCTCATTCCTCCTCATCCCCCAGCACTGCCTCCTCCACCTCTTCATCCTCCCTCTTTAATCCCTAGGGAGGGAGGGGGTAGAGAGAGAGAGGTAGAGAGGGTGGGGGTGTAGAGAGGATTACATTTTTACATCTGCAATGTCATGATGGTCACATCATAGAAAATCTCTCCCAGCAATTTACAAAAGATAATGGTAGACACAAAATGGTGGAGTAAATCAGCGGGACTGGCAGCATCTCTGGAGAGGAGAAACGGGTGAAGTTTCGGGTCGAGACCCTTCTTCAGACTGATCTGTCTGTCTGAAGAAGGGTCTCGACCCGAAACGTCACCCATTCCTTCTCTCCAGAGGTGCTGCCTGTCCCGCTGAGTTACTCCACCATTTTGTGTCTACTTTCGATTTAACCGAGTATTTGCAGTTCCTCCCTTATAAAAGAAAATGTTGTTTTCATCAAAAGCCAATAGTGAGCTTTGTCAATTCACCAGTGATTGCAAAATCTTGGCCATTATTTTATTTGCAGCAGGATCAGGCCCGTACGAAGCTTTTCAAAAAGGGGGCTGGCATGACAGGATTACAAAAAATTTATGTGAAGTTATTTTATCACGAGCGTGAAGCCCCTCGCGGCCGGGGTTTTAGATGATCTCTGTTGCACTCTGAGCCTTTTTTTGGAGCATTTTTGTACCAAATTTATGACCAAGATTTCAGAAATAATTTTGGTGGAGTCAAGATTAATAATTGCAGAGCTGCCAAGTTTCACCGAGCATTTCCGTATTTTGATGGCTGAAAATCAGTATTTTGTTGGGGAAATCGGTATTTCTTACTTAAATGCAATGGAAGGTACTACACAGAAACTGGATTTTTGAAAATCAATGTTTTGCATGCAACCTCATGTATTCTCAAATATCATTATGGAATACTGAAAATCAGTACTACTGAATTGTGAAACCATTTTTGAAATGTGAATTTATAATTCTTGATTTTGATTCCATAACATAAAAATATATAATAATATACATAAATTTTGCAATTCATCATATAATTTACTAAACAATCAAACATGCTGGCATGATGCTGCATAATCATTCAGGTGCTCCTGGATGTATATTGCCATTTACCCCTACTACTAATGCAAAGGCATTCGTTGGCCTTAGCCTATATGACATTTTTCTGGTTCCACGAATATAGCACCTCAGACCAGTTTATCTAGCATGGCAGTCCTCTGTTTGTTAATGCTGTCAAAGCATGTGTCGTTCTGCAGAACAATGATGTAGGTGGCCCTACATCTACCTCTTCTTGCAGTGCCACGTTTGGTCTCCCGAAGTGTGACTTTATCTTTAATGGCACTGTTCAGTTCGTTAACGCTGTCCAAGGCTTGTGTCATTCCGCAGCTAATACACTGATGTAGGTAGCGCAACTCCTACCTCTTTTTGCAGTGCCCTGTTTGGGCTCCCAAAGTGTGAGGGGATTAGCAGACAGTTCAGGGTTCCTCTCACAGACTTTGACAACACTCTTGGCAGACCAGCATATATTGCCATTTAGCCATAAATCACATTTTCCAGTTCCATTTTCCGAGAATGTAACTGTGCAAACCTAGTCACCACTTTGTCCAAGTCATGGGCAAAGTCTCAGTGAATGTACATTAAGGCAAGTGCAGACAGCCTGTCATTGCTCATGGAAGTCCTGGGTAGTGATGCAGGCAAGAGCGGAACTCGCTATCAAAACATGGAGGGGATGGGGCACACAATTTTTTGGCGGCCACGCGCGCATGCGCACACTCACACACACACACACACACACTCGCAAGGCTTCGGAGGCTCAATCCAGCGCTAAATGCAGCTCAACCTTGCCTGTCTCACCGGGTTAATTACAGCCCTGTCTGGACTGACGGGATACCAGCGCTGCTTCTCCACGCTGGCCATATTTCCCTCAAGTCCAGGCAGGGCTGTAGGCTCACCTGGTGGGAACGGCAGAGTTGAGCTGGGTTTAGCGCTGTTTCTCTGCGCTGGCCCGTGTGATTCCCGACCAAAGATCCTATAGCCAAGGATTTTTGCTGCCGACCTCTCTGGGGGGGTACTCTGGAGGGGATGGGACAGTGCCGGAGAGCTGGCCAGGATTGATCCTGGCGGCGGATGAAGCGCAGGTCTGTGCCATGTCTCCCTCCTCCAATCACCGCGCTCTATCCTCAGTCCCATCCCCCCCCCCCTCCACTCCTCCCTCCTCCAATCATCGCGCTGAATCATGTCCCGCCCCAATTGCCTGCTGACCGACATCTCTCTTATCCAATCGGCGCCCTCGATCATCAGTCCCACCCCCACTGTCTCGCGGAAAGCGGAGATTTCACTGGGTTTTAAAATCCGGATCAGAAAACCTGAGGGCGATGCCCCCACCTCTCAAAACATGGAGGGGACGTGTCCCCTCTGGCACCCCAGGATTTTCCGCCCCTGGATGCAGGCGACGGACACTCGTGGCATGCCTACATATATTGCCATTTAGCCAGAATTCATGTTTTCCAGTTCCATTTTCTAAGAATGTAACTGCGCAAACCTATTTGTCTAAGTCATAGTGAATATGGAATATGGGCAAAGTCATAGTGAATATGGATTAAGGTGATTGTAGACAGCCTGTTATTGCTCATGGAAGTCCGGGTCTTTGCTTCTTCGTGGATGAGAAAACGTGTTTGGCCACGTTGGTTGGATCAAAGTAAGATACCGAGTGAGATCGCACCCACTGCAAGCATGCCACCCAACACGAACGTCTCTCTGCCGCTCAGGCTCATGTCCAAGGGTCCCGGCTACCTCCGTCAAATGGAGGGGGACAGGTGGGGTCGGCAGAGCGCCATGGTGAGACTGGCTGCCGACCAGGCCAAGTACTTGAAGAGCCAGACGGCGAGGGGGTGCAAAGTGGAGCCCAATGGTTGGGCAGCTCTGCCCCCGAGGAAGGCAGCAGCAGCGGCAGCGGGGCAAGCAGCAACACAAAGACTTACCTGGCCTCCAGCAGCCCCCAGCAGAGCGGGCAGCTGGTGCTCCTGCCTGACATCGTGCATCGCTCCAGCTCCAAGAGGCAGCTCAGGCCCGATTTGCTGGTCATGTACCGGCAGAAGTGCGAGTTCATGCGGGGAGCATCGGCCACCAGCAGCGTCCGCAGTTTCAAGGGCAGTGGCAGCCTGGTCCGGTGGCTGCTGCCCGGCTCTAGCAGCAGGGGCTGGCAACGGGAGCAGCAACGTCAGAAGGGGGAGAATTAGCAGAGTGTACAGAGGCTGCAGCATCCCAGGGTGCACAAGTAACTAGACCAGCAGCACTCCAGGGTTCACAAGTAACCACACCAGCAGCACGCAGGGAGAAACAGCAGCCTCGCCAGCAACACCCCAGGGCAACAATCCCATTTTTTTCTAGTATTCATTCGTAAAGCTAGTTGAATGACCTTGCTTGGCAATTGTGAATTGGGAGAGCAGTTGAGATAAGAATTTAAACTAAAATAATCAAATTTCTGACAAATATTCTGATATATATGTAAACGTTATACCGTGATAATTTGCCTGGAATGTTCCATTGTTAGAAATGTTCATTCATCCAGTGGAACAATTGTTTCTTCAACTTTTCTGCTTGGCCAACAGTCATTGTCTTGCAAATTGATACCATTGCATTTGTTTCTGTTTACAGTGAAACAGCATCCTTATTTTTTAATGGCCCGAACACCAGATCTGGTGCATTAGTTGAGCAAATCTACCGTCCAGATCAATATCCTGGCCATAAAACAAGTAAGTCATGTTCATCATAAAAGTAAAATGCAAGAAGATCCACTGATGCGAAATTGTGGACGCAGCCCAGACCATCACACAAACCAGCCTCCCTTCCATTGACTCCATTTATACCTCGGCAAGGCCAGCAGCATAATCAAAGACAAGTTGCACCCTGTCTACTCCCTCTTCTCCTATCTACCATCAGGCAAAAGGTATACAAGTGTGAAAATGTACACCTCCAGATTCAGGGACAGTTTCTTCTCAGCTGTTAAGGGGCTGTCCCACTGTGGCGACCTAATCCGCGAGTTCAGAAGAGTTTGCCCTTGACTCAGACTTGCAGCATGATCGACACAAGGTCCTCGGAGGTCTTTGTAACTCTCCTTCATGCTCGAGAGTAGTCCCCGCGTACTCGAGGCCTCAGCTAGGTCGCAGCGTATTTTTCAACATGCTAAAAAATGTTGAAGGTAGTCCAAGGTGGTCATAGATAGTCTTCAACATAGTCGAAGGGAGGTCGAAAGAGATCGAAAAAGGTCATCTTCACTCTCCACTATTCGGTGTCCATTTTTCCCGAAGCCAGTCAAAGGTAGTTGAAACTGGACTTCAACATAGTCGAAGGATGTCGAAGGAGGTCCTCTACATAATCGAAGGAGGTCTTCAACATGACACTTTTGCAAACTCTCCTAAACTCTCCTAAACTCGCCAATTCGGTCACCTCAGTGGGACAGCCCCTTTATCAGACAACTGAATCATCATACTGCAACGAGAGAGCAGTCCTGAACTACTATCTACCTCATTGGTGACCCTCAGACTATGTATGATCCGACTTTACTGGCTTTACCTTGCACTAAACAGTATTCACTTATCATGTATCTGTACACTGTTAATGGCTCGATTGTAATCATGTATTGCCTTTCCGTTGACTGGATAGCATGCAACAAAAGCTTTTCACTGTACCTTGGTACACATGACAATATACTAAAATTGAAATTGAAACTGATGCATTGCTGTTTTATAAGCCAGTCTGCTACAGATACTATTCGCTTGAATAATGTACAGTCAATCCTCATTTTAATCGGCCCCTTTATAATGGATTATGGATATAGTGGACTGATCTGCCAGTGCCACTCCGGCTTATACCATCTCCATGGCCTCTTAGAGGCCCGGCTTCCGACCACTCCTGACTCGCAAGGCGCACCAGCAAACTCTTCTTCACCCACCTCACGGTCCAGTGACACTGTTGTTGCGGCTCACATTGTAGCCTCGAGGGACAGGGCTTTCTTCGGGCTGCCACACCCAACAGGGCGCTGTGGAGCTCCCTCCTCTCTCACCAGCTGCTGCTTCTTGCTGCCAGCGGTGGCTTTGGCCCCTCCTCCTGTCTCTCTGCCCACTCGACCACTTCCCTCCAACCCCACTCCATACCACCTCCTCCTTCTTCCCTAGAGTTGCCAACATACCCCACCGTGAATGTGGCAGCAGGTGAGACGGGAGGGAGAGGTCCCACGGTGACCGAGCGTGTCCTGTTGTCGGCAGCGGCCTGACGAGAGCGCTGTTCCAAGGGCTACAACGTGAGCTGTTATAACAGCCATGGCAGCCGGTGAAGACGGGCTCGCTGGTCTGCACCAATTTATTTGTTTCAACTGCATACAATGATAATACCTGACTTGATAACAGACAATCGACAATAATGGACCCCCCCCCCTCACCCCCCCATCTCTCCATGGTCCATTTTAACGAGAGTTTACTGTAATCTAAATTTGTAACGTTGTCAATTATTTAAAGATGTTCAGGATATAATACAATCTGGTATTAGTGGACAATGCTTGCAATAATAATTTGATTGTAACTATGAATCTCCCTTCCAACAAGGGTAAAATATTTTGCGCATCTACTCTATTTATTTCCCACCTGGTCTTATACACCATTATAAGATCACCCCTCATCCTCCTGCACTCCAAAGAATAGAAACCCATCCCGCCTACCCTCTCCCCATAGCTCAGCCCCTCTCGTTCTGGCAATATCCTCGTGCATCTTTTCTGCCAGAACTGGAGGATTTGCGTTGTTAGGAGAAACTGTTTGCCATGAAGTGAAGTACGCTGAGGGATGACATTATAGAGGTTTATAAAATCATGGGACAATATTCTAGTCATATTACTATTTATGGAAACTGATTATATGCAAATTGGTTGCTGTGTTTCCTGCATTATAGAAGTGACTATCCCTCTGAAGCATTTCTTTGGCTGAATAGGTCCTGAAGGGATAGTTGGAAAGAGACCAAGTAATTCTTTGTAATTGCTAATCATTTCCTAAAGTGAAAAATAATTGAAAATATTATTCAATTAATTACGTGGACCTGACCCTGATAAATGTTTGCCAAACTCTCTGCATTGTGTTCGTACAGTGATCTGTGAGACTCCCAACTTGCAATGATTCTTTTCTGCACCAAATCCTTTTTGAATCTTATACACATTAAGAACACTGAATTATATTGCCATCATGATTTGGTGTATTTAGACCTTTAACCAGAGACCCAGGCTCGATCCTGACCTGGGGTGCTGCCTGTGTGGAGTTTGTATGTTCTCTCTGTGACTGCATGGGTTTCCTCCAGGTTTCCTCCCACATCCCAAAGACATGCAGGTTTGTAGGTTAATTTGCTTCTGTAAATTGCCCTTAGTATTTAGGTAGAGGATGCAAAAGTGGGATAACATAGAACTCGTGTGGTTGGTGATCGATGGTCACTGTGGACTCAGTGGGCTGAAGGGCCTGCTACCATGCTGTATCTTTAAACATTCAGATAAGCTTATGCTCAAGCTAAATTTCAAATAACAACCCAAATATCCCAACATTACATGTCTTTTGTTTTCTTTTAATTTTTGCAATCTTACTCTTTTCTTAGATAAAAATGGACGCGTAGCCTATCGTTTGGAAAAAAATGATATCAATACCAGAAACCCAAGACAAAAATGTATTGATTGGTATTTACACGAACCTTTCCCATATTGGAGCTTCTTCAATTCGCCTTGTCCCTGTTCATTTTGGCAAGCATTTTTTGATAATGCCTTTGTATTTGGAAACTTTATCCAATTTTATGGATTTGAAGTGAAAAGACCTCAAGGTAATCATTCATTATATTATTTAGTATATTTGTAATCAGAAATATTAGCAGAAATGCTGAACAGCAGAAAACATCCAAAATCTGGGTTTGCCACTTGCAATATCTTAGGTTTGTGCACTTTCTGAATGTTCCAGCATTTAATAGAATGTATTTGAGCCTTCATGCTCAATAAATTAATTTGTGTTATTCTTAAGTCAAATTTACATTCACGTCATTTGCTTTTATCCCATGCGTACAAGTTGTTGCCAAGCACTTTTGTAAAGAAACATAAGACTGGGAATCAATAGATATCAGTCCAACACAAGTACAGCAGTAGATACTGAACAATAGAAGGTACACAACAAAATGGCCAGCTTTTTGAAAGGGATATCCAGCAATTCCTCTTTACAACTGTGCACATTTTCTCCCTTTAACTATCTATCCGATTCGCTTTTGACGGTTATGCTTGAACCCATCTCCAATGCTCACAGGTAGCCAGTGCATTTTTGTGACGGTAGTTGCCGTTACTGCATACCAGCACCTATAAGAGTTAAAGGTCATTATTTTGTTTTACAGCCTTGTGACACAGATGTTTATTAGAGATGTGTACAGCACCTTTGTGTCTGCACAGAAGACTGCAGGTACTGCGTTCATGGAACATAGAATAGAATCCAACAGTACAGCACAGAGTGCAGGAAGGAACTGCAGATGCTGGTTCCATAGACACAAAATGCTGGAGTAACTCAGCGGGACAGGCAGCATCTCAGAATAGAATGATTGGGTGACGTTTCAGGTCAAGACCCTTATTCAGACTGATCAGAGAATGAGTCACAGAGCCCTTCGGCCCAACTCATCCATGCCGACCAAGTGGCGTAATTCAGCTACTCCCACTTCCCCGCACCTGGCCCATACCCCTGCAAACCTCTCCTATCCAAGTAGCTGTCTGAATGTCTTTCACGTTGAATTAGAAACATTGAGGGAACATGGAATATTGCAAATTAAGTTTAGAATGACTTGATGGACAAGTTAAAGTTTCCAAGAGCTGCCTGGATTAGATACATGCAGGCAGAGATTTGTTAATGTGGCTTTATGTTTGCCATAGACAGCATGGGCTGAAGGGCCTCTGCCAGTGTTGTACTGATCTATGGTCTATGTTCTAAGTGAGAGCAGTCACTTGCAACAGATATTTTGAAGATGAATTAATGTAGACTGTAAGGCAAGACAGGTGAGCAGATAGAATATCTCATGCAAATCAAATGTGCTAATTTCTTTCTTAGAGAGATTTATCACATTCCAAAGCCGATTTCCAAGCAGGTTGGGTTCAGGGGTGAGATGTTACTATTCAAGAAATGGAGGTCTAATCTACGGTCAAAATGAACGATTCCTTCCAACACCATGGACTAGCTACAATCCATTTGCTTGGCTCTGGAGAGGATTCGGATATTATATTTTCCGAAGGAATAATTATATCAACAACGTTTTACCAAGGCTGCAAACTACCTACAAAGGTAAGAAAAACAGATGTTACTGAGCTTTCTGCATCCAGTTTATGCATGCCTGTCTCATTAAGGCGACTTTCTAGGCAAGTGCAGGTGCTCGCCACATGGTCGCCACATGTTCGCTGATGGTCTCTGGTGAGTCACCTTCATGGTTGCGAGGAGTTCCTGCATTCTGGGAACCAGTCGCGGCCTCAGTATGGTCGCCGCAAATTTTTCAACCAAAAATTGGTCGCCATGGAGAAAATCGATAATCCTGTAGTCGTAGGTGCAGTTGTAGTGGGGTCGCCATGTAGTTATGGGTAGTTGAGGTAGTCGTAGGTAGTTTTAGTTAATCGCCTTTGCGGACAGGTCATTTTCATTGGCTCATTGGGGAAAAAACACGTAAGCAGGAGTTTTCAGAACCAAGGATAACCGAACGGTAATGTTAAATGTCCGCCGAACTTCACAGCTGTGTATCTTTGGCTTATTAAAAGGTGTCTCCATTCCCTCTCCCCCCTTTTCCCCCCTTCTACCCCCTTCTACCACCTACCACCCCCCTTTCCACCCATCTCGCCCCCTACTCCCCCCTTTTCCACTCTTTTAAAGGACTTACCGTACACTGTGCTAGCCGTCTTAATTACAGCAACAACCTTCTTGTTCATCGCAGTGTGTGTCTGTATCACCTTGGCCTTGTACCGTGTGAATTTCAGACAGCGCTCCCCCGCTTGCCCTGGCCCCCGCCTTTGCTGTGTGCGTGTGTGCGTGTGCATGTGCGTGTGTGTGCGCATGTGCGTGTGCGTGTGCGTGTGCGTGTGTGTGTGTGTTCCAGTTCCCGGTTTTTCAGGCGACTGCCGGCAACTTAACAGTCGCATGCAGTCCGCTGAATAATCGCCTAAGTGGGACAGGCCCATAAGCCTATTAAGCCAATTAGTCTATTGTCACCAATTTTCACTGAAGAATTGTTAAACCGAATTCAGAACATCCTCGAGAGAGAAGGTGAACAGCCAGCAGTTGTTGTGCACGTAGGCAGAAATGACATCGGAATGAAGAGGAAGGAGGATCTGCAACGCGAGTTTAGAGAGTTAGGAAGAAGACTGAAAAGCAGGACTTCTAGGGTGGTTATCTCTGGATTGCTTCCAGTACCTCGTGCTAGTGAGGACAGG
Source organism: Amblyraja radiata (assembly GCF_010909765.2). Taxonomy (NCBI): domain Eukaryota; kingdom Metazoa; phylum Chordata; class Chondrichthyes; order Rajiformes; family Rajidae; genus Amblyraja; species Amblyraja radiata. The sequence continues at coordinate 53,178,536 of NC_045968.1, forward strand.
AACAGGGAGATAGGGGATCTGAATGTGTGGCTGAGGGGCTGGTGCAGGGAGCAAGGATTTAGATTTATAGACCACTGGGATCTTTTCTGGGCTAGGGGTGACCTGTACAAAAGGGACGGGTTACACTTTAACTGGAGGAGGACCGACATTCCGGCAGGCAGGTTTGCTAGGGCTACACATGTGGGTTTAAACTAAATAGTGGGGGGAGGGAATGACAAATTGGGAGTATAAAGATGGAGTTAAAGGGGAAGTGAGTTCTGGAAAAGTTACAAAAGATTCCCGAATTAATGGGAAGGAAAGTTTGAGAAGGAATAAGAGTAAGGTCAGGGTCAATTGTGAGCGGAGTGAGAGGGGAGGTGAATACCGAGGTCAAAGTACTGTATATGAATGCGCAAAATATAAGAAATAAAGTGGATGAGCTTGAGGCTCAGTTTAAAAATTGGCAAGTATGATGTTGTGGGAATTACAGAGACATGGCTGCAAGAGGGTCAGGGCTTGGAACTGAATATTCAAGGGTATACCTCCTATCGAAAAGACAGTTAGGTGGGCGGAGGGGGTGGGGCAGCTCTGTTGGTGAGGAATGAAATTCAGTCCCTTGCAAGGGGTGACATAGAATCAGGAGATGTGGAGTCAGTATGGATAGAACTAAGGAATTGTAAGGGTAAAAATACCCTAATGGGACATCTACAGGACCTCAAAGAGTAGCCTGGATATAAGGTGCAAGTTGAATCAGGAGTTAAAATTGGCATGTCGTAAAGGTAATGCTACAGTTGTTATGGGAGATTTCAACATGCAAGTAGACTGGGAAAATCAGGTTGGTACTGGACCCCAAGAAAGGGAGTTTATGGAGTGCCTCCGTGATGGATTCTTAGAGCAGCTTTTATTGGAGCCAGGGAAAAGGCAATTCTAGATTTAGTGTTGTGTAATGAACCCGATTTGATAAGGAGGTTATGAGCCATTAGGAGGTAGTGACCATAATATGGTAAGTATTAATCTACAATTTGAGAGGGAGAAGGGTAAATCAGAGATGACAGTGTTACAGTTGAACAAAGGGGACTTTGGAGCCATGAGGGAGGAGCTTGCCAAAGTTGACTGGAAAGATACCCTAGCAGAGATAACAGTGGAACAACAATGGCAGATATTTCTGGGAATAATACAGAAGACATTAATACAGTATACAGAATAAGACATTGTTGCCATAGAGGGAGTACAGAGAATCACCAGTGATTCCTGGGATGTCAGGACTTTCATATGAAGAAAGACTGGATAGACTTGGCTTGGACTCGCTAGAATTTAGAAGATTGAGGGGCAATCTTATAGAAACTTACAAAATTCTTAAGGGGTTGGACAGGCTAGATGCAGGAAGATTGTTCCCGATGTTGGGGAAGTCCAGAACAAGGGGGTCACAGTTTAAGGATAAGGGGGAAATCTTTTAGGACCGAGATGAGAAAAACATTTTTCACACAGAGGTGAATCTCTGGAATTATCTGCCACAGAAGGTAGTTGAGGCCAGTTCATTGGCTATATTTAAGAGGGAGTTAGATGTGGCCCTTGTGGCTAAAGGGATCAGGGGGTATGGAGAGAAGGCAGGTACAGGATACTGAGTTGGATGATCAGCCATGATTATATTGAATGGCGGTGCAGGCTCGAAGGGCCGAATGGCCTACTCCTGCACCTAATTTCTATGTTTCTAAGATGCAGGATCAATTCATTCCAAAGAGGAAGAAAGGTTCCAAGGGAACTAAGGGGTGACCGTGGCTGACAAGGGAAGTCAGGGAGAGTATAAAAATAAAAGAGAAGAAGTACAACATAGCAAAGAATAGTGGGAAGCAAGAGGATTGGGTAATGTTTAAAGAGAAACAGAAGATAACTAAAAAGGCAATATGGGGAGAAAAGATGAGGTACGAAGGTAAGATAGCCAAGAATATAAAGGAGGATAGTAAAAGCTTCTTTAGGTATGTGAAGAGGAAAAAATTAGTTAAGACCAAAGTTGGACCCTTGAAGACTGAAAAAGGTGAATTTCTTATGGGGAACAAGGAAATGGCAGATGAGCTGAACAGATTATTTGGATCCGTCTTTACTAAGGAGGATAAAGAATCTTCCTGATGTACTAGTGGCCAGAGAATCTGGGGTGACAGAAGAACTGAAGGAAATCCACAATAGGCAGGAAATGGTGTTGGGTAGACTGATGGGACTGAAGGCAGACATATCCCCAGGGCCTGATGGTCTGCATCCCAGGGTACTTAAGGAAGTGGCTCTAGAAATCGTGGAGGCATTTGTGATCATTGTCCAATGTTCTATAGGATCAGGATCAGTTCCTGTAGATTGGAGGGTACCTAATGTTATCCCAATTTTTAAGAAAGGCGGGAGAGAGAAAACAGGGAATTATAGACCAGTTAGCCTGACATCGGTGGTGGGGAAGATGCTGGAGTCAATCATAAAAGAAAAATAGCGGCACATTTGGATAGCAGTAACAGGATCGGTCCAAGCCAGCATGGATTTACGAAGGGGAAATCATGCTTGACTAATCTTCCGGAATGTTTTGAGGTTGTACCTAGTAAAATGGACAAGGGAGAGCCAGTGGATATAGTGTACCTGGACATTCAGAAAGCATTTGATAAGGTCCCACATTCGAGATTAGTGAGCAAAATTAGGGTACATGGTATTAGGTATAGAGTGCTGACATGGATAGAAAATTGGTAGGCAGACAGGAACCAAAGAGTAGGGCTTAATGGTCCCTTTCAGAATGGCAGGCAGTGACTAGTGAAGTACCGCAAGGCTCGGTGCTAGGACCACAGCTATTTACAATATGCATCAATGATTTAGATGGATTCAAAGAAACATCAGCAACTTTGTAGATGACACAAAGCTGGGTGGCAGTGTGAACTGTGAGGAGCATGCTTTGAGAATGCAGGGTGACTTGGACAGGTTGGGTGTGTGGGCAGATACATTGGCAGTAACAAGATGGCGGCGCTGGCTTAACAGCTGCGGCCCACCTGCAGTCCGTCTGTTTTTATTTCTTTCTTTTTGTTCCTTTGTCATGCTTTAGTTAATTTTGTTTTATTAAGTTGTGTATGTGTGTGGGTGGGGTGGGAGAAACATGTTTTGGTCTCTTCCTTCGGGGGATGCGACTTTTTCTGTCGTATTCCCCGTCCCTGTCTCCGTCTGCGCCGAGGCCTAATGGCGGAGCTGGCAGCCTCGGAGTGGGGCGGCGGCAGCGGCAGCATGGCGGGAGCGTGGCGGCAGCGGCAGCAGCAGCGGAGACCCGACTCGGCCCCGAAGCTATGGCGGAGGCAGTGGCAGCAGAGACCCGACTCGGCCCCGAAGCTGTGGTGGAGGCAGCGGCTGCGGCAGCGGAGACCCGACTCGACCCCAGAGCTGTGGCGGCGGAGGCAGCGGCAGCGATAGTGGAGACCCAACTCGGCCCCGGAGCTGTGGCGGCAGCAGCAGCGACAGCGGAGACCCAACTCGGCCTCAGAGCTGTGGCGGAGGCAGCGGCAGCAGAGACCCGACTCGGCCCCAGAGCTGTGGCGGCGGCGGCAGCGGCAGCGATAGTGGAGACCCGACTCGGCCCCGGAGCTGTGGCGGCAGCAGCAGCGACAGCGGAGACCCGACTCGGCCTCAGAGCTGTGGCGGAGGCAGCGGCAGCAGAGACCCGACTCGGCCTCAGAGCTGTGGCGGCGGCGGCAGCGGCAACGGAGATCCGACTCGGCCCCGGAACCGTGGCGGCGGCAGCGGAGACCCGACTCGGCCTCGGAGCTGTGGCGGCGGCAGCGAACACCCACGGAGTTTGAATCGGCCCGTTCGCGGAGCACGGTTGAGCCGCGGGATTTACCATCACCCGGTGGGTTCACAACATCTGGAGCCTGGGTCGCCTCAGCACAGAGGGAAAACAAAGAGGGAAGAGACAGAGACTTTACGATTTTGCCTTCCATCACAGTGATGAGGTGTTTGGTGAACTCACTATGGTGGATGTTAAATTTGTGTTGATTGTGTGTTTTTGTCATTTTTTATTATATGTATGACTGCAGGGAAACGAAATTTCGTTCAGACCGAAAGGTCTGAATGACAATAAATGAATCTAATCTAATCTAATCTAATCTAATGCATGGAAGATGCAGTTTAATGTGGATAAATGTGAGGTTATCCACTAGTTGCAAAAACAAGAAGGCAGATTATTATCTAAATGGTGTCAAGTTGGGAAAAGGGGAAGTACAATGGGATCTGGAGGTCCTTGTTCATCAGTCAATGAAAGTAAGCATGCAGATACAGCAGTCAGTGTAGAAAGCATATGGCATGTTGGCCTTTATAACAGGAGTTGAGTATAGGAGCAAATGGGTCCTTCTGCAGTTCTACAGGGCCCTAGTGAGACCACACCTGGAGTATTGTGTGCAGTTTTGGTCCCCTAAATTGAGGAAGGACATTCTTGCTATTGAGGGAGTGCAGCATAGGTTTACAAGGTTAATTCCTGGGTTGACGGGACTGTCATATGCTGAGAGAATGTAGTGGCTGGGCTTGTATACTCTGGAATTTAGGATGAGAGGATATCTTATTGAAACATATAAGATTATTAAGGTTTTGAACACGCTAGAGGCAGGAGCCATGTTCCCAATATTGGGGGAGTCCAGGACCAGGGGCCACAGTTTAAGAATAAGGGGTAAGCTATTTCGAACGGAGACGAGGAAACACTTTTTCGCACAGAGAATTGTGAGTCTGTGGAATTCTCTGCCTCAGTGGAGGCCGATTCTCTAGATACTTTCAAGAGAGAACTAGATAGGGCTTTAATAGTGGAGTCAGGGGATATAGGGAGAAGGCAGGAACGGGGTATTGATTGGGGATGATCAGCCAATATCATATAGAATGGCGGTACTGTCTTGAAGGGCCGAATGACCTACTCCTGCACCTATTGTCTATTGTCTATTGTCTATTGTCTATAATTGAGGAATGATGGCTGAATGGTTCGGCTGTTCCCATCAGTAAAATACTTTAGTCAGTTAGATTGTGGAGAAACCAGATAGGAAAAAATATATTAAAACATTTACAGATAATGTTAATTGTGAAAATCACAAACACTGCAGATACTGGAAACCAAAGCCGAGAATTTTGGAAACACTCAGTAGGCCGGTCAGTATCAATGGAAAGAGAACTAGCAAACAATCCAGGTCAAACACCTGAAGATTCTTACAAATGTATCGGTATAAATCTTGTTTGTTCATAAAAAACTTTTCTTTTCCTTGGCTCTTTTCAATTCACCAACATCTTTTTTCAGATGTTTTAAATAAAGATCCATGTTCTTTTGTCCCAGTCAGGGTAGAATCTTGATGATTTTTTAATCAGTCAGGATTTACTGTAATTACTCATGGCTGTCTGATGTAAAACCTGAAGGGATGGAGACAATCAAAGGAAGTATCATAATAGTTATGTGGGGCTCGGGATCTGAGAGTGGCTCTAATTATCTGCAGATACAAAACTGACTCCAGTATTTTTATTGGGGTTCCATTTGTTAGGAGAAGGCATCCATTTTAAAGAAAATTCTGTAGGAAGGAACTGCATATGTTTGTTTAAACCGAAGGAACTGCATATGTTTGTTTAAACCGAAGATAAACCCACAAAGCTGGACTAAGTCAGCAGGTCAGACAGCATCTCTGGAGGAACGGAATAGGTGCAGTTTCGGGTCGAGACCCTTCTTCAGAAATGTCACCTATTCCTTTTCTCCAGAGATGATGTCTGACCCACTGATTTACGCACTTTTTTGAATCTATTTAAGGAAAATTCTCCTTTGTTACCAGAACTTTACGAGGATCTTGCCAGGACTCGAGGGTCTGAGTCATAGGGAGAGGTTTAGTAGGCTGGGACTCCTTTGAGCACGGTAGGATGAGGTGTCATCTTATAAAAGTGTATAAGATCATGAGAGGAATAGACCAGGTTGGTGCACTGTGGCTCTTGCCCAGTGTAGGAGAATCAAGGACCAGAGGACATATTTTTAAGGTGAAGGGGAAAGGATTTAATAAAAATCTGAGGTGTAAACTTTTCACACAAAGGGTGCTGGGTGTATGGAACAAGCTGCCAGAAGAGGTAGTTGAGGCTGGGACTATCCGAACATTTAAGAAACAGTTAGACAGGTACATGGATAGGCCAGGTCTGGAGGGGTGTGGAGCAAACGCGAGCAGGCATTGTAACCGGGACATGTTGGCAGGTTGGGCTGGAGGGCCTGTTTCCACATTGTATATATTCGGAAATATATTTGATCAGCATTTTTCCAAATGGTGTAGAACATGTTTCATGTTAATATGAACGCTTTCTATCATTAATCATTTTTCACTGTTAAACTATAGAAATGGAAGTTGATCCATACCATGACTGCTGCAGAGACTCTGATGATCCTACTTTCTGTTTACTATACCGGCTGGCGAGACCTAGCGACTATTGCTTTGGATACAGACCTCCACGGATAGGTACTGTATTTCAGGGGGTGAAATGGGGAGGTTTAAATGGGGGGTGTGGGTGTGTGGTGGGGAGGGGGGTGTGTGAGGAGGAGGGGGAGGGGGAAAGGGTGAGGGTGGAAGTGGGGAGGGGGGAAGGGGTGTGTAGGGTATATGTGTGGGAGGGAGGGACTCCACTCAGTGGCCACCAGCTGCGGCACCACACAGCACCTCCCGACTCCACACAGCGGCTTTCCCGACTCCACACAGCGGCTTTCCCGACTCCACACAGCGGCTTTCCTGACTCCACCCTTGCGAACTCAATCAGCACGGCTTATTTACTCAGCCCCGCCTCCGAAGCTTTATTCTCCAGCGGGTGCCGGAAGGGGCGTTACCTTCATAGTGACTGACAGGCGAGAAGACTAATCTGCTGATCTCATGATTTTTTAAACCTTCGTAACTTTTCTCATATTTCTCCGATCGGAACACAACTTGGTGGCTTGGAGCAGAGGAGAACGCTGAGTTAGGTGACGAAAAAATCCTAGCGATATAGGGTAGCATTTTTGTGCAAAAGTAATTATAACATGGTCAAGATGAGAGTTTTAGTCATAGTATAGATGCATGTATAACTGCATTCTTTAATGAATCCCCATCATGAGTAGTAGAGTACATTCCAATTTATCTGGTATTTATGCAATCAAAATTCTCTTGCAACTAACAACAATTTCTAACAAGTCTAAATCTCCTCAGCCTTCCACTTCAGCTCAATACCATTGGAGTGTCCAGAATACAGTGAATAAGTTCCACTGCACTCTTGTGATTAATAGCCTAATCAAAATCACGCTACGAATAAAATTCCATAGATGGCCTACATTAGATTGATTTGTTTTTAATGACAATAAGCTCAAATAGTGTATTTTATGGAACGTGTTATGCAAAATAAGTGTGAAAATTTGTATATTGAATATTTTTAAGGCAGAGATAGATAGATTCTTGATTAGTACAGGTGTCATGGGTTGTGGGGAGAAGGCAGGAGAATGGAGTTGGGAGGGAGAGATAGATCAGCCATGATTGAATGGCAGAGTAGACTTGATGGGTCGAATGGCCTAATTCTGCTCCTATTCCCTATGACCTTAAAAATAATATTTAGTTTATTTACATCAATAAGGGAAATGCAGTTTTAGTCTGATAAGCAGCAGCATCCTCTTTGATGATCTGGCATCTCATGTGGTGGTGAGAATATTTATCAATTTGGTTTATTTTTGCTGAATTTTATATTAATACTGTTCAGATTTTAAATATAGAATTGCAGCATGGCCGATTGTTATTTAAATGAGAAGGAGATTACATCAAGTTCAGGAATTTATTTTAAAGGTTATGATGTAATCTCACTGGATACCACTGTATGTCACTGTGATTTATGCATAAAGTAGGCTTTTTTTTGTTGCATATTTTGAGCATTTCTCATGCAGCTGGCAGCTTTTTGAAACTGCAAACCCATTCCTCATGGATTTTTGATGGCTGAGAGTATCCTGTTTTGGAATTAAATGTGGATACATCACTGCGAGACCAACAACCATGTGTTTGCATGGGCTGCGGCCATTTTTATTTTTCACTCATTTGCTACAAGGTGTTGGTAACAATAATAATTCCAACATTTAGGAAGGAGATGAGGAGGAATTTCTTTAGTCAGAGGGTGGCGAATCTGTGGAATCCTTTGCCACATAAGACTGTGGAGGGCAAGTCAGTGGATATTTTTAAGGCAGTGATAGATAGATTCTTGATTAGTACAGGTGTCCAGGGATATGGAGAGAAGGCAGGAGAATGGGGTTAGAAGGGAGAGATAGTTCATTCATGATTGAATGGCAGAGTAGACTTGATGGGCCAAATGGCCTAATTCTGCTCCTATCACTGATGAGCATATGACCTAATGAACATAACATATCCTCTACCTCACTGATCGCAGCTATAGAGAATATTGAAAAATAAGTATTCAACACATGGTTGTTGATAGGGCAGCACAGTTGTGCAGCGGTGGAGTTGCTGCTATGCAGCACCAGACACCCGGGTTCGGTCCTGACTTTGGGTGCTTGTTTGTACAGAGTTTGTATGTTCTCCCCATGACCTGCATGGGTTTTCTCCGAGATCTTCAGTTTCCTCCCACACTCCAAAGACGTAGAGGTTTGTAGGTTAACTGGCTTGGTAAATGTAAAAATGTGCCTGGTAGACACAAAATGCTGGAGTAACACAGCGGGACAGGCAGCATCTCTGGAGAGAAGGAATGGGTAATGTTTCGGATGGAGACCCTTCTTCAGTCCCATTCCTTCTCTCATTCCTCCTCTCCAGTGATGCTGCCTGTCCCTGCTGAGTTACTCCAGCATATTGTGTCTTCCTTTGATTTAAACCAGCATATGCAGTTCTTTCTTACACCTGTAAATTGCCTCTATAGTGTGTAGGATAGTGTTAATTTGCAGGGATTGCTGGTTGGCGCGGACCTGTTGGGCCGAAGGGGCTGTTTCCGTGCTATATCTCTAAACTAAACTAAACTAAACTGCAACTACTATTTACAACTGGCATTCAGTGAAAAAACTATGTGACTGAAGAACTGCAGATGCTGAGAGAAAATTATGATGCTGCCTCCACTAATTGAAAAGAAATCAAACAATGTTGTTTAACATATTTTTCGTAAGGTGCTCTTGCGGTTTGCTGCTAGCACTTCAGCTATTTCCAAAACCAACAATTTCAAAATCAGTGCAAAATTACCAAAATATGGAGCCTCTCCAATTTAATTGCTTACTGATGCTATTTAAATCCAACAAATGGCTTCATCTTAATTTTAATAATAGACTTTAAAGTTACTTTTTTGTTACACTTACCAGGTTTCTTATTCGGAGATCCTCATGTGGTGACCCTGGATGGAACAAAATACACATTTAATGGTCTGGGTGAATTTGTTATATTAAATGTGAAAGATGAAAATAATACGGTTACGTTCAGTTTACATGGTCGAACCCTCAGAGCTGGAGAAAATAGAACATCAGAGGCTACAAACTTTGTAGCACTGGCAGCACAAGGACCCAGTGGAACAAAGGTGATTAGTATTAGTTATATTGGTTCATAGTATTCTGCATTATTCTAATAAATATCTTGCCATCTGTGAAGTGACATTTTAGTTCAGGCACTCATTCCATGGCAGCTGGAATGTCATAGATCGCTTAAAGTTCAGAGAATGCTTTTTCATACGGTTGGCAATAACCTTTCCTAGGATGGTTACACAACTAAATAAATGTTTCCAATCAATTCAATACCATGAAGTAAAAAAACTTACAAGTCAATTGTAAAGATGTGTTTAAATATTGCCAATTGTTAATGATATAGCTACTGTGTCAGAGTAGCTAGAGAGGAAATAGCAGGTGCTCTGGCTAAGTTATATGATCATCATAGGACATGGGGGAGGTTCCGAAAGACTGGAGGTTGGCTAATGTTGTGCTGCTATTCTGGAAATGCTGTAAGGAAAAGCCTGGGAACTGTAGACCAGAGGGCCTAACATCTGTGGGAGGCACATTACTGGAGAGTATTCTGAGGTAAAATATATGTATATATGCATTTGGATTGACTAGGTTTGTTTAGGGAAAGTCAACATGCTGATTGTGTAAATGGGAAGTCATGTCTTAAGAATCTGAGCTTTTTGAAGAAGTAGCCAAAAAAGGTTAATTAGGGCAAAGCAGTAGCTGTTGTCTATTTGGACTTCAGCAAGGCATTTGATAGGATTCCGTGTGGTAGACTGCTCAAGTAGGTTAGATTGCATTGGATCCAGGGAAAGCTAGCCAACTGGATAGAGAATTGGCTTCATGAAAAGAAGCAGTGGGTGATAGTGGAAGGTTGTTTTTCAGACTGAAGGCCTGTGATTACTGATATGTCTCGGGGATCACTACTGGGCCCATTGCTGCTGGTTCTTTATATCAATGATTTGGATGAGAATGTAGTAGGCATGATTAGTAAGTTTGCAGAGGGTGGTATTGTAGAAAGAGGGTGGTATCGTAGAAAGTGAAAATGGTTATCAAAAATTACCGCAGAATCCTGATCAGTTGGGCAAGTTGGCTGAGGAATGGTTAATGGAATTTAATGCAGATAAGTGTGAGGTGTTATATTTTGTGAAGTCAAACCGTGGCAGGACCTACACAGTGAATCTAGAGGTCATGGCCTCAGAATTAAAGGACGTTCTCTCAGAAAGGAGATGAGGAAGAATTTCTTTAGTCAAAGGGTGGAATTTTTTGCCAAGTCAATGGATATATTTAAGGCAGAGAAAGATAGATTCTTGATTAGAGGTTATGGGGAGAAGGCAGGAGAATGGGGTTAGGAGGGAGAGATAGATCAGCCATGATTGAATGGCGGAGTAGACTTGATGGGCCAAATGGTCTAATTCTGCTCCTATCACTTATGATATTATGATACCATTATGTTTGCAGATATTTGGCACCCATTTTTTTAGATACAGGTGATGAAATAATTTTATTTTTACAGGTTCAGTGGAATCTCGAGAATGAAGATGAACTAACTCTTCTGGTCGATGGGAATATTGTAATTGTAACAGGTTGGAATGAATAGTCCTTGCCTTAATTAATTCATTTTGCACCATAACATTAAAACAGCTATTACAATGATGAAATAATCCTGAACAGATATTTAGCAGAAATGTATACAATAGAAATTCGGGTTTGGTACCAAATGCGTATCACCCTATCAAAGGATCAACTGGAAGGACAGATCAAAATCTCTTTCACGTTTCTTCCTCATTTCAAATATTCTAATGAACTCCAGCAGCAAAGAGATCCCTGGTTTCTCTATGAGGGCCACATTTGACACATATTTTCCCTCCTTATAGATGTAGGCCATTTTTGCTCTCTAGGTAAACTGGAATATAGATCAAGAAGATGCTTCAGCAGAGGCATTTGCTATGGGTCACATCAGCCATCGCAAGGGCACATCAAACCTGTTGAGCAGGTTCATTCCCTGTTCAACGGGGAATTATGTTGCCATAAGCCCAGTTCCTGCTTCTCCACAGCCACACGATGCACCCATATCTTGGTGCATACCCTGACTTCTCTGAAACCTGTACCTTCAGGTAATTCGACCTGACACTGAAGGAAATGTGGCAGGGGGATGGGAGCATGAGCAGAGAGACAGAGGGGTGTAAAATGAGGGCAGAAGCAATAGGTAGCAAGGTGAAAAGTAAAAATGGCAGGCAGACAAATCCAGGGCAAAAATCAAAAAGGGTCACTTTTCAACATAATTGTATAAGGGGTAAGAGTGTTGTAAAAACAAGCCAGAAGGCTGTGTGTCTCAATGCAAGGAGCATTCGTAATAAGGTGGATGAGTTGAATGTGCAGATAGTTATTAATGAATATGATATAGTTGGGATCACGGAGACATGGCTCCAGGGTGACCAAGGCCGGGAGCTGAACATCCAGGGATATTCAATATTCAGGAGGGATAGACAGTAAGGAAAAGGAGGTGGGGTAGCGTTGCTGGTCAGAGAGGAGATTAACGCAATAGAAAGGAAGGACATTAGCTTGGAGGATGTGGAATCGATAATAGTAGAGCTGCGAAACACTGAGGGGCAGAAAACGCTAGTGGTAGTTGTGCACAGGCCACCTAACAGTAGTAGTGGAGTTGGGGAAGGCATCAAACAGGAAATTAGAAATGCTTGCAACAAAGGTAAAACAGTTATAATGGGTGACTTCAATCTACATATATATTGGGTGAATCAAATTGCCAGGGGTGCTGAGGAAGAGGATTTCTTGGAATGTAGGCGGGATAGTTTTCTAAACCAACATGTAGAGGAAGCAACGAGAGAGCAGGCTATTCTAGACTGGGTATTGAGTAATGAGGAAGGGTTAGTTAGCAGTCTTGTGCGTGGCCCCTTGGGCAAGAGTGACCATAATATGGTTGAGTTCTTCATTAGGATGGAGAGTGACATAGTTAATTCAGAAACAAGGGTTCTGAACTTAAAGAAAGGTAACTTTGAGGGTATGAGACGTGAATTGGCCAAAATAGACTGGCAATTGATTCTTAAAGGGTTGACAGTGGATATGTAATGGAAGGCATTTAAAGACCGCATGGATGAACTACAACAATTGTTCATCCCAGTTTAGCAAAACAATAAATCAGGGAAGGTAATGCAACCGTGGATAACAAGGGAAATCAGGGATAGTATTAAAACAAAAGATGAAGCATTCAAATTAGCCAGAAACAGCAGCCTACCAGAGGACTGGGAGAAATTCAGAGTCCAGCTGAGGAGGACAAAGGGCTTAATTAGGAAATAGATTATGAAAGAAAACTGGCAGGGAACATAAAAACTGACTGCAAAAGCTTTTACAGATATGTGTAGACAAAATGATTCGTTAAAACAAATGTAGGTCCCTTGCAGTCAGAAACAGGTGAATTGATCATGGGGAACAAGGACATGGCAGACCAATTGAATAACTACTTTGGTTCTGTCTTCACTAAGGAAGACATAAATCATCTGCCGGAAATAGCAGGGGACCGGGGGTTAAATGAGATGGAGGAACTGAGTGAAATCCAGGTTAGTCGGGAAGTGGTGTTTGGAAAGCACATTTGGAAAGTGGTGAAATCATTGGACAAAGTTAGCATGGATTTATGAAAGGTAAATCATGTCTGACGAATCTTATAGAATTTTTCGAGGATGTAACTAGTAGAGTGGATAAGGGAGAACCAGTGGATGTGTTATATCTGGACTTTCAGAAGGCTTTCGACAAGGTCCCACATAAGAGATTAGTATACAAACTTAAAGCACAAGGTTCAGTATTGATGTGGATAGAGAACTGGCTGGCAGACAGGAAGCAAAGAGTAGGAATAAACGGGTCCTTTTCAGAATGGCAGGCAGTGATTCTGTAGGGTACCGCAAGGCTCAGTGCCGGGACCCCAGCTATTTACAATATATATTAATGATTTGGACGAGGTAATTGAATGCAACATCTCCACGTTTGCGAATGACATGAAGCTGGGGGGCAGTGTTAGCTGTGAGGAGGATGCTAGGAGGCTGCAAGGTGACTTGGCTAGGTTGGGTGAGTGGGCAAATGCATGGTAGATACAGTATAATGTGGATAAATGTGAGGTTATCCACTTTGGTGGCAAAAACAGGAAAGTAGACTTTATCTGAATGGTGGCTGATTAGGAAAAGGGGAGATGCAATGAGACCTGGGTGTCATGGTACACCAGTCATTGAAAGTAGGCATGCAGGTGTAGCAGGCAGTAAAGAAAGCGAATGGTATGTTAGCATTCATAGCAAAAGGATTTGGGTATAGGAGCAGGGAGGTTCTACTGCAGTTGTACAGGGCCTTGGTGAGACCACACCTGGAGTATTGCGTACAGTTTTGGTCTCCTAATCTGAGGAAAGACATTCTTGCCATAGAGGGAGTACAGAGAAGGTTCACCAGACTGATTCCTGGGATGGCAGGACTCATATGAAGAAAGACTGGATAGAGACGGCTTGTACTCGCTAGAATTAGAATTTTGTAATAGAAACTTACAAAATTCTTAAGGGGTTGGACAGGCTAGATGCAGGAAGATTGTTCCCGATGTTGGGGAAGTCCAGAACAAGGGGTCACAGTTTAAGGGTAAAGGGGAAATCTTTTAGGACTGAGATGAGAAAAACATTTTTTACACAGAGAGTGGTGAATCTCTGGAATTATCTGCCACAGAAAGTAGTTGAGGCCAGTTCATTGGCTATATTTAAGAGGGAGTTAGATGTGGCTCTTGTGGCTAAAGGGATCAGAGGGTATGGAGAGAAGGCAGGTACAGGATACTGAGTTGGATGATCAGCCATGATCATATTGAATGGCGGTGCAGGCTCGAAGGGCCGAATGGCCTACTCCTGCACCTATTTTCTATGTTTCTATGAAACAAGGTTTTGTCAGGTACTCTGCTCACTTTGTTGATGATGATGATGATGATGATGATGATGATGATGATGATGATGATGATGATGATGATGATGATGATGATGATGATGATGATGATGATGATGATGATGATGATGATGATGATGATGATGATGATGATGATGATGATGATGATAACTAAGTGCTGTGAAATTCCTTGTTTTTCTGTACAAAGTACACAAAAGAGTTGCCACAAATGCACCGACAAAGTTATACAAAGTACTCATCCCTTCTTTGTCTGTCCCCCCACCACCCCCCCCCCCCCAACCCCATGCCGAGTCCCCCTTTGTCTTGGTGACAGATCCCGTCCACCTCGGCCCATTCTCGATCTGTCCACGACCTTGAGGCTCCGTCCCCGGTCCAACTCTGTTTGAGACTCTGACCCGAACTCAAGGTTCCGCCCTGACCTCATCTACAGGGTCTCTGACACGCACCTGGCCCAACTCCACAGCAGGGCTCCGACCCGATCACCGCGTCTTGACCACTCGCTCCGCACATGCCTCTTCGCAGCCACGTTGCCCGTGAGGTGAGTCCTCCCCATCGTCTGACCGCAGCGTCGAGTCGGGCCTGCTCACTGGGATGTCCCAGCCCGCTGCTCAATCCCGCCGCATCTGCTCCCAAGATGAGGTTTTCCATAGAGGGGCTTCTGAGATATCCTCGTATTTTAGTGATTGTGCTCCCCCCAACCACCACCCCCCACCCCCCACCCCCCACTCCCCCCGGCCATTGATGCGTCCTCTGTGTCCTCTCGTTCTGCTCTCCGCTGAAATGTTTGTCAGTTTCTACCCATTGCTTAGGACGAGACCAGTTTCTGCAGTTCTGCTCTTTAGATTTGCGTTCAGGTTCAATATATCCTTGCCAGATTCTGGTCTTTCAGTAGGTGATAGCCGCAGACAGTAGTCAGACACAGACATGTTGGTGGATGTGACCGTGAACATGGGCATACAAACTAGAAATGTCTTCAGGCCAGCAGGTCTCCAGCAAATGCTCTTCAGTAGTGCTGTAATCTGCAGGGCTGACAAGGACCTGCAGTCGAGCTTGATCATAATGTAGCAACACAATATTACTTGACATTTTTTTATTTTTGATTTGTTTAAATTTAAGTGGGTCACTGTTCCTTAAGAAATCCTGTTGTTAAATGAATTCAATTAATATTTATTTTCCAGAGTCGGTCAATATGTATTCAGGAGAGTTAGATATGCGGTAGCTCTTAGGGCTAACGGAATCAAGGGATATAGAGAGAATGCAAGAACGGGGTACTGATCTTGGATGATCAGCCATGGTCATATTGTATGGCAGTGCCGGCTCGAAGAGCCGAATGGGCTACTCCTGCACCTATTTTCTATGTTTTTCTATGTAATATAGCTTAAGATTTTTTTTTTTTAACAGAAAATTCTACCTATATAAATCAAGTAACCGTGCAGAGGACAACCAACAACGAGACAGTTGCCAATTTTGAGGGTGGAATATCTCTCACAGTTTCAGGAAAATTGGGAGCTTTGACTTTCACTACTTCAATTGATAATGCTTTCAAAAATAAGACAGAGGGACTCTTGGGTGAGTAACATCACCATATTAAGAAACAACATTTTGTTTTAAAGAAAAAAAACAACAATCATGAATATTAACAGCCATCAAATTGTTAAAATCTACCTCATAATACTTTCTTAATTAGCCTTGTGACAAGGTAAGTCTTCTGTCTGTCGGAAACCTTTCCTTTATCTGATAGAGCACAATGTCTGGAACTCCAGCTTGCTAACATTGAACATACGTTCCAATGGTCCAACAGTGTTTTATTTGTCACATATGCAACTGCACAGTGACATTTATTTTGCATATACTGTATTACACATGCGGGCGCCGCCATCTTTGGTGCCATTATTCAGTCCAAAAACTGGTTGGCCTGCACGCTCGATGTACTGGTACAGTTCCCTCGAACTGACGTCCCGTTCCTCTCCTTGTCCGGCCATCTTTGTGTCCCGGCGGTGCCTCCTGCAACCTACCTGTAGGCGCTGGCGGGAGGCATTTCCCCGGTTACCCACCCAGCGGTCCTTGCTCTTTGTGTCCGATTTCTCCAGCTCCCTCCCGGTCCCATTGTCTGAGGAGCCTTCGGGCGGGGTTCCCGATCTCGCCGACCGCTGAACCTTCAGGCGAGGTCCTGCTGACCGTCAGATCCTGCCGACTGATGAGCCTTTGGGCTGGTTCTCAGTCCCGCCGACCGACAAGTTTTCGGGTTGGGCATTGCAGGCGCGGCACCCAAGGAAGGCCTCAGCAGCGGAGCACCTCCATAATATATCGATTAGTGCCGAATGGATTGCTCTGACCTGAACCAATTCCCACATGTTGCAGCTCAGTGCTTCACCAAATCAAATCTTTGATATTTTAATTGGCAAAGATTTACATTTATTTGATATCTACTTTGTTTTTTAATTAATGTTTATTAAAAGTTATTGTTTGCATTATTTTTGTTTAGTATTAGTATAAAAACAAAACTTACAATAAATTCAAATATTTCAAAACTGAAGCTAAAGTGAAACTAACATGATACCACAAAGATTGAAGGCACATCACATCATCTCTTTCCCTCTGCACCAAATTGCTATCTGATCAAAATGTGTTCACGTGTTATGATGTGCCTCAAAGGAAGAAACAAAGCTTTAGAGATTAAATTTCAGAATTGGGGGTTGGCGGGGAGAGTGGGGGGTGGGGGTAGCAAAAGTGACAGTGACAAAAATGAAGTTATCTGGCTTGGATCACATTTAGGGTTAGAAGACTCCAGGGCCGGCCTTAAGCCGATTGGACCGCACTAACGTTCCGTATTTCGTACGGAAATACGAATTCTCTTTGTTAGTAAAGATGGGTTTTTTTAATTCGCCATCCGGATTTTTTTTTAAACAAAACATGTATAACAACCGCTGCACGGCCATCAGACACAAACGATTTGTTAACTAGTACTGTTAGCACTTCTTAACAGCAAGTAGTTAACTAGTTATACAATGTCATCAATGCATCGATCCCCATTCCTCAGTAAATGTTATTGTGTTTTGAACAAGTATTAATGACGCCGTGTTCCTTTGAATACAATTCACGCGGCGTCATTAATACTTGTTTAAAACACAATTACATTTACTGAGGAATGTAGATCGATGCATTGATGACACATTGAGAATTTCTTTAAACTCACCATCATGAGTGAGGGCCCCGGACCGCGAGAAGGGGCTTCTTCTTGGTGTGCAGGTTAGTCATTCACCTACAGACCCACGTTGTTTCTCTCTGTGTTTTGCTCTCTCCCTCCCTCTCTCTCTCGCGCTCTCTCTCCCACTCCCCATCTCGTCTCTCTCTAGCTCTCCCACTCCCTCTCTCTCACCCTGTCGCCTCGGCATTCCCGGACTCATTGACGTCTTGCGGTAGAAGAAATGCTGGAGAAACCCAGCGGGTGAGGCAGCCGCCTTGCCCGCTGAGTTCCTCCAGCACTCTGTGTTTTTTGTTTGGCTCTGAAGTTGAAGGTGGCTCAGCAGGACGGGCATGGGCTCTGGGGAGAGGGTTGCATTTCTGGTCGAGACCCTTCTTCAGACAATCACAAGTACTCTCACCGATGAGAGTTCAGTTCAGTCTGAAGAAGGGTCTTCTCTCCAGAGTCGCTGCGCTGCCTCTCCTGCTGAGTTAGTCCAGCTTTATGTCTATCTTCAATTTCAGAGAAATATAATTTCTCACGGGGGGCTTATAACGTCTCTAAACCCCTCTGGGACTCCCTAACACCTCTAAACCACTCTAAACTCCTCTAAACCCCCCTAAACCGCTCTATTCCCCTCTATTCCCCTCTATTCCCCTCTATTCCCCTCTAAACACTTCTAAACACTTCTAAACACATCTGAACCCATCTGAAGCCCTCTAAACACATCTAAACCGTTTAAACCCATCTGAACTAGGAGGCTGACAGGTGACTTGGATAAGCTGGGTGAGTGGGCAAATGCATGGCAGATGCAGTATAATGTGGATAAATGTGAGGTTATCCACTTTGGTGGCATCAACAGGAAAGTAGACTATTATCTGAATGGTGGCCGATTAGGAAAAGGGGAGATGCAAAGAGACCTGGGTGTCATGGTACACCAGTCATTGAAAGTAGGCATGCAGGTGCAGCAGGCAGTGAAGAAAGCGAATGGTATGTTAGCATTCATAGCAAAAGGATTTGAGTAGAGAGGTTCTACTGCAGTTGTACAGGGTCTTGGTGAGACCACACCTGGAGTATTGCATACAGTTTTGGGCTCCTAATCTGAGGAAGGACATTCTTGCCATAGAGGGAGTACAGAGAAGGTTCACCAGACTGATTCCTGGGATGTCAGGACTTTCATATGAAGAAAGACTGGATAGATTCGGCTTGTACTCGCTAGAATTTAGAAGATTGAGGAGGGATCTTATAGAAACTTACAAAATTCTTAAGGGGTTGGACAGGCTAGATGCAGGAAGATTGTTCCCGATGTTGGGGAAGTCCAGAACAAGGGGTCACAGTTTAAGGGTAAAGGGGAAATCTTTTAGGACTGAGATGAGAAAAACATATTTTTTACACAGAGGTGGAATTATCTGCCACAGAATGTAGTTGAGGGCAGTTCATTGGCTATATTTAAGAAGGAGTTAGATGTGGCCCTTGTGGCTAAAGGGATCAGGGGGTATGGAGAGAAAGCAGGTACAGGTTGGATGATCAGCCATGATCATATTGAATGGCGGTGCAGGCTCGAAGGGCCGAATGGCCTACTCATGCACCTATTTTCTATGTTTCTATGACTGCGTAGAACTGCTGCCTGGTTCGTTGATCGGTTTGCTAGATATGAACTGTTTTGGGAGAGAAAAATGCTCACGGCAGACCAAACGTGTTAAACAGAAATTGGTCAGATATTGAGCTTTACACAGTGAGAAATCATGTGAAATAATCACTGAATTATATTTTAAATGAATGTACCTGCATGTTATACTGTTTAGTTTGGAGATACAGCGCAGATAGTGACTGAGTTCGCACCGACCAGCGATTTTTGTTTTCCTATTTGACAATTTTATTTGGCGGCCAATCAATCGCTGTCTCTAAGGGGGTTGCATCCAATCACCAACCAGTTTGCCTTAAAATTCCCGTCCAATCAACAAATAGGTCTCCTCCCGTCCAATCAGCCGCTGTCTCCAAGGGCATTGTGTCCATTCACATAATGCAGTTTAATGGTAATTAGCTGCTACGGTAAAGGTTGGAAGCCAGTGGAGGTACTGACAGTCAAACGGGAGCAGGAGAGATTCACATAGTGTATAATCCATAGCACCTTAGTGTACATTTTCATAATATATACTAAATAACAGGGCTGACAGACCTTGGCTGGGAATCTGGGGTTCATCAAAATTGTTCCCAATTGGGCCCCGCACCCCCTAAGGCCGGCCCTGGAAGACCCTGTTCAAATTACCACACATTGCTCCCATTAGAACAATAACTACAATCAAACACAATGGCTATATAGTTCTTTGAAATTAGGTCATGAAAGGTTCGACCTGTACAAGCTGTTTCTCATGTCTCTGCTAAGAGTTTAGGCTAATTTTGACTGCTTGTAAATCCACATTTCCTGTATGTTCAAGTGTTTTATTGTCATACTGGACTAAGTGGGACCCGTTAGGTCCCTGTCACATGGGAGGCCTGGTCACAAGTACACATAAAAGCTAACAAACAATAATTGTGCAAAAAGACAAAACCAATTCTTAGTTCAGAGCTTATTTGGAGGTTGCAGTGTTTAATAGCCTGATGGTTGTTGGGACAAAGCTTTTCCTAAACCTGGACATTACAGTTTTTATTTTACAGTTCCTTTCTCCTCAATTTAGTTGGTAGTGTAAAGTAATTTTAGACGTTTTGAACCAGAGTAAAGTATAGGAATAGGTGGTATAACCACAACATTCTTTCCTGGTTTTGTTTCTAGGAGTCTGGAATGATGACAAAACAGATGACTTTAAAGCTGCTGATGGACGATACCTTGAATATAATGGAATTAAATTGCCCAATGACACTCAGATTTTCTTTGACTTTGGCCTTACATGTAAGTCACAGTTTTCATGTACTTCAATATATTGTTCTGGTTAATGAAATGATTGCCTAGTATTTAATTAATTTCCTAATTATATCTTAATTCTGATTAAATTTCTTTGCTTGTGTTTTCTAGGGAAAACAACAGCGAATGACAGTGTATTTACATATAACACAACTGCTGGAGAGACTTGGTACACTTACAACAACAACAGTTTTGTGCCTAAATTTTATGATGAGCTTTTGCAAACTACAGACAAAGAAAAAATCGACAAAGCTAATAAAACGTGCCGAGGAAGTGATGATTGCATTTTTGATATTTTGAGTACAAATGATTTTTCCTTTGGAGCAGCAACATTACAAAGCGTGAATACGTTTGCAGCACAGAACAGCACCATGAGTATGTATTGTACCTTTGCTAACGTTATCATAGGCACAGTTATTCATAATGTTGTAGCTGGTGATGGATTATTAGCCCCGATTTTTATTTATTCTCAATGGCAGATTTGTTCTGTTACACTTGCGCTTGCAAGGTTAAATGGGGGTTTTTTTGCATGGTAAATTTTTGAAATTGTGGGCTGCTTACAATGTAGTGAGGGAAACTGGGTTGTGAGGTCAATGTGAACAGGATGAACAACCATTTATCTAATTGAACCAATCCATTTGAAAGAGAGCAAATATAAATTGTGAGTATTCAGTTATAGAGTAAAAGAGTCACACAGCTTGGAAGGCCCATCGCCCAACTTGCCCATGCTGTCCATAGATACAAAGATACATAGACAATAGGTGCAGGAGTAGGCCATTTGGCCCTTTGAACCAGCACCGCCATTCAATGTGATCATGGCTGATCATCCACAATCAGTCCAAGTCACCCTGCATCCTCATAGCATCCTCTTCACAGTTCTCACTGCCACCCAGCTTTGTGTTATCTGCAAATTTGTGAATGTTACTTTTAATTCCTTCATCTAAATCATTATTGTATATTATAAATAGCTGTGGTCCCAGCACTGAGCCTTGCGGCACCCCATTAGTCACTGACTGCCATTCTGAACATGCCCCATCTACACTAGTCTCACCTGCCTGTGTTTGGCCCATATCCCTCTAAACCTATCCTATCCATGTTCCTGACTAAATACTTCTTAAATGTTGCAATAGTACCAGCCTCAACTAGGTCCTCTGGCAGCTCATTCCATACACCCACCACTCTTTGTGTAAAAAACAAAGCTACCCCATCGGGCTCCTATTTCATCTTTCACCCTTCACCTTAAACCTATGTCCTCAGTTTCTCAATTTCCCTAATCTGGGCAAAAGACTCTGTGTTTACCCAATCCATTCCCCCAATGATTTTGTACACGTCTTTAAGATCACCCCTCATCCTCCTGCTCTTCAAGGAATAACATCCAACCTGCTCAACCTCTCCCTATAGCTCAGGCCCTCAAGTCCTGGCACCATCCTCGCAAATATTCTCTGCACCCTTTCCAGCTTGACAACATCTTTCCAGTAACATGGTGACCAAAACTGAACACAATACTCTAAATGTGGCCTGACCAACATCTTTATAAAACTGCAGCATGACCCCCCGACTTCTATTCTCAATAGAACTGATGAAGGCCAATGTTCCAAAAGTCTTTTTGACCACCCTATCTACCTGTGACTCCACTTTCAAGGAACTATGTACCTGCAATCCTATGTCTCTCATCTCTACAACACTTCTCAGAGCCCTACCATTCACAGCTATGGTCCTGCCCATGTTAGACTTCCCAAATCCAACACCTGATATTTCTCTGTATTCAATTCCATCAACCATTCCTCAGCCCAACTGCCCAACCTATCAAGATCCTGCTGCAATTTTTGACAACCGTCTTCACTATCTACAATACCACCCATTTTTGTATCATCTGCAAACTTGCTAATCATGCCTTGTACGTTCTCATCCAAACCATTGATATCGATGACAAACAGCAATGGACCCAGCACTGAACATACCACTAGTCACAGGCCTCCATCCTGAAAAGCAACCTTCCACCACCACCCTCTGCTTCCTTCCATGAAGCCAATTTTCCATCCATTCAGCTATCTTGCATCACATGCGATCTAACCTTCCAAAGCAGCCTACCATGCGGAAACTTGTGGAATGTTTTGCTGAAATCCATATCTACAGCAATGTCCTTATCAACCTTTTTGGTCACGTCTTCAAAAAACTCAATCAGATTCATGAGACACAACCTCACATGTACAAAACCATGCCGACTATCCCCTAATCTGCCATTGTCCATCTAAATGCATGTATATCTTATCCCTTAGAATACTCTCCCGTATCTTTCCGATCACAAATATTAGCTTAACTGCTCTATTAACTGATCCTAGGCTTTTTCCTGTAGCCCTTCTTGAATATTCAATGATAATTTATTGTCACGTGTACCTAGGTACAGTGAAACGCTTTGTTTTTCATACAGCAGACCTAACTTAAGCAGTGACCTCAGCACATTTGGTGTTGACAAAGTTACAAAAGGTCACGGAACAGTCCAATCTACAGCCTGCCGCTGCTCATTCCTCATGTTTTTCTCCATGGTTTCTCCATGACCTTGACCATCTCCTGTGGCTCCACACAGAGTTGACCACTTTGATTCCCGAGGGGTCTCATTCTCTCTCTGGTTACCCTTTTTTCTTATATGTACTGTACATAAATCCCTTGGGATTACACTCAATGTTATCTGCCAGAGCGTTCTCCTCTTCCCTTTTCCCCTCCTCGTTTCCCACTCCCCTTTGGGGCCCTCGACAAATTGCAGGAATTTTACTGAACACAATTGACAAATTCCAACCCGTCTAAACGTGGTTTTATCCAGCCCGCAGCAAGCTCAGTGGCAAGACAGAACTTGTGTCAGTAGGTGCTGAGTTGATTCGAGTCAGGCAGCACGGCAGCTGCTCTTAGTTGTTACCGGGTTGGTCCCTTAAATTGTCAGAGCCGAGACATCACAGGGCTGCCGTGAAGAAGGGTGCAATGTGAGGGGGTTGGGGAGGGGCGGGTTGTTCGGCAGCGGATAGAATTGGTCGGGTGGCGGGGGCAGCGGTCGGAATGGATTGCAGCATGTTATATCGTGCGATCATTCCTCTCTGCCCTCTCTCTACCCTCTCTCTCTGTCCCCTCTATGCCCTCTCTCTTTGTGTCTCTACCCCCCCCCCCCCCCCCATGTTTTATAAACGATTTCCACCCATGAGAAGGGGGTGGTTAACCTGTGGAGACCATCAGTGGAAAATTTAAAGGCAGAGATAGATAGATTCTTGATTAGTTCGGGTGTCAGAGGTTATGGGGAGAAGGCAGAAGAATGGGGTTGGGAGGGGGAGACAGATCAGCAATGATTGAATGGCAGAGTAGACTTGATGCGCCAAATGGCCTAATACTACTCCTATCCCATTTGGCCTTATAATCCTGCAGGAGGAGCATTGTACCAACTTACCTGCCAATACTACTGCAACTAAACCAATAATGAAATCATCAGATTCACACATGGCCATCTGTCTCTGATAGTCTCCTCACCGAAGACTCCTGAGCCAAAGTCCCATATTTAACCTCCCCACAGCACTTCACCTCCACACAGCCTCTCCCCAAAACGGTAGCTCTCTTGATACTGAAAGTTGGAAATATAAAATAAAACGGATGGATTCAATGTACAAACAGGTCCAGAAAGAGTTTATCAGGATTAAGGAAAGGAACAACTGCTTTATAAATTTAACATTAAACAGTTTTTAAATATCCTGTCAACAATTAATATTTGTAATGAAATTCTAAGCGTGTAATTTTGGGTGCCTGAGTGAGTGACAGATACATTACATCACTGATCTCAATATTTAACTGGTGGCAAGATTATTTTCTGTCACACATGCAGAAACCATTCCATTCAATACATTTATTGGTGACGTTTCTGCAAGGATAATAAGGTGGCACATCATGACTGAAACTTCTGGACATTTATTTTAACTATCCTTCAGTCTCTTGCCTGAACTTCCCATAAAATATAGAAAATACTATTGACCTGGTAGATAAAAGTGCTGGAGAAACTCAGAGGGTGCAACAGCATCTATGGAGCGAAGGAAATAGGCAACGTTTCGGCCGGAAATGTTGCCTATTTCCTTCGCTCCATAGATGCTGCTACACCCGCTGAGTTTCTCCAGCACTTTTGTTTGCCTTCGATTTTCCAGCATCTGCAATTTCTTCTTAAACACTATTGACCTGGTATTAAGTTTAGTTGAGTTTAGAGATACAGCCTGGAAACAGGCCCTTAAGCTCACCAAGTCTGCACTGACCAGCGATCCCCACACATTTACACTATCCTAGGGGCAATTTACATTTATACCAAGCCAATTAACCTACAAACCTGTGCATCTTTGGAGTGTGGGAGGAAACCAAATATCTCAGAGAAAACCGACACGGTCACGGGGAGAACATACAAACTCCATACAGGCAACACCCGTAGTCGGTATTGAACCCAGGTCTCTGGCGCTGTAAAGGACCTGTCCCACTTAGGCAATTTTTTAGGTGACTGTCATGGCAGCAGGTCACTGAAAAACCGGCGACTGGACACCCCCCCCCCCCACCCCTCCCCACTAGCTACAATGTCAAGCTACGGCAAGTTACCAATATCCGGCAACCCATTAGGACGTCACCTACGACCACACCTACGACTACCTACGACAACACAGGCGACAACGTACGACAACCGAAGTCAACCTACATCCACCCGCGACAAGCTACGACAAGCTATGACCCTGTCGGCGACAACTGAAGACAACTGACGACAATTCAATCGCCGGTACCTGTCGCCGGTTGACGTAGGTAGTCGTCAATGGAATTCACCAAAGTCGTCACCTGGCTACAACCTACGACAGCACCTACGTCTGGAGAAGTCAAGCTATGCTCATTGGCGTCAACCCACTGTCGCCAAAAATATTTGAACATGTTGAAAATCCAGCATTGACCAGAAAGACGCTACTTCTTCGTGCATATGGCGTGCACAGCCTAAAGTTGTAGGACAACTTGTTCTATTTGATCTTATTTGATTGTGCTCGCCAGGTTGATTGCATTAGTCGAAATAGGGCGGACCATGTGAAGGTTGCAATCTCCCACCCCAGAAAGACGCTACTACTCTGTGTGCGACTGAGGAGACTGCTCATGACCATATAGGCGACACCCCGGCAACTATGTGGTGACAGCCTAGTTGCCTGTAGTCACCTAAAAAATAGCCTAAGTGGGACAAGTCCCCAAGGCAGCAACTCTACCGCTGCGCCACTGTGCCGCACTGTATTGTGACAATGAATTTTAATGCAACAAATGTAAGTGATTGAAAGTTAATATAATGAGGTAATCTGTTCAGTATTCAGTATCTGAAAAGTAGCATGAAACATGATATTTCAATTTTATTTCTATGTTACTGTGAACTTGGAAACTAAATGAAATGTTTCCAGGCTGGAAATTCTGTTGCATGCCAAAACACTATAATTTGTTAAAAAAAAGCAATAGCTCACTTAAAGCAATTGACACTACACTATTATAAATTGTGTTGCTGTCCACAAATCTCACCCGGATTCTTTACGAGTCACCAAACCAATGTGTATTTTAAACCACTGATGAATTTCTGCGTCCCCAACTGAGTTGGTTTGAATTTTTCATAAATGAAATCCACATACATTATGATTTTGAGTATAATGCCTTAAATTTGTTTGCATGTGGAAGGTAACATAAGACTGAAGACTTTGAATAACATTCATGTATTTTTTACAGATAATTTCCCTCCTAACATCACTGGAGAATCATCCCTTCAGACCCGTCTCAATGAACCAGTTTTCATTCTTTTTACTGCTACTGATGCCAACAATGATGATGTGACATTTGTAGTCCTGACTAATTCATCAGATATCACAATGACAAGTAAGGATTGGATATTCGTGACTTTTGTCACATTTATTTACCGCTCTAGTTACGTATTAGGTTGACATTCAATCGACACCGAAGATGATATTTTGACTATGGGTGCTTGACCATCTGCATGTAGCAGCAAAGGGGATACTTGAGAAAAACTGGTAACTCAAGAGAGGAGGAATACAATTGCTTAGCTCATCGTTGACACAGCGGATGACACAAAGCTGGGTGGCAGTGTGAGCAGCGAAGAGGATGCTATGAGGCTGCAGGGTGACTTGGATAGGTTGGGTGAGTGGGCAGATGCATGGTGCAGATGCAATATATGGATAAATGTGAGGTTATCCACTTTGGTGGCAAGAACAAGAAGGCAGCTTATATTCACTGGAATTTAGAAGGATGAGAGCGAATCTTATAGAAATATAACATTCTTGAGGGATTAGACAGGATAGATGCAGGGGAAATGTTCCCTCTGTTGAGGAGTCCAGAACCAGGTGTCCCAGTTTAAGAATAAGGGGTAGGCCACTTAGGACAGATGAGGAAATTATTTTATACCCTGAGTTGTGAATCTGTGGAATTCCCTGCCACAGAAGGCAGTGGAGGCCAATTCACTGGATGTATTCAAGCGAGAGTTAAATATAGCTCTTAGGGCTAGCGGAATAAAGGAATATGGGGAGAAAGCAGGAGTGGGATACTGATTTAGGATGATCAGCCATGATCATATTCAATGGCGGTGCTGGCTCGAAGTTTTCTATGTTTCCATATTTCTATTTATGTTTTAGTACAGAATTTATTTTAAAAGTCATCAAAATGTATTGGAATCCCAATGGTTTTTCATGTTTTTAATGTTGTTCTCCCGAGAATTCAAATGACTCTTTCTGGAATCAAAGAATTTAGATCTAATTTGGTTGATTGGTTACCTTCTTTAGTTAACTTTTGATCTCTGCTGGCCAAACCAGTATTTATGGACCATCCATAATTGCCTTTATGAAGGTGGGAATGAGCTACATTCTTTTGCAGCCTTTCCGTTGAAGATATTGTCACAGTGCTGTTCAGTAAGGAGTTGCAGGATTTGAATCCAGTGGTAAAGGACGGTAAAGGATGTGGGTATGTTATGATTGCGGGAGTAGCCTAGGCAAGAAACCTCATTGCATTTTGTGGATGATACATATCAGTTTCATTTCAGTTTAGTTTATTGTCACGTGTACCGAGGTACAATGAAACATTTTTGTTGCGTGCTATCCAGTCAGTGGAAAGGCAATACAATCGAGCCATTTACAATGTATAGGTACATTTAGTGCAAGGTCAAGCCAATAAAGGCCGATCAAAGATAGTCCAAGGATCACCAATGAGGTAGATAGAAGTTCAGGATTGCTCTCTAGCTGTGGCAGGATGATTCAGTTGCCTGAAAACAGCGTGGAAGAAACTGTCCCTGAATCTGGAGATGTGTGTTTTCATACTTCTATAGTTTCATACTTATGCCCGATGGGAGCGGAGGGAATAGGGAATGGCCAGGGTGCAACTCATCCTTGATTATGCTGCTGGCCTTGCTGAGGCAGCGTGAGGTACATTTGTGGTCAATGGAAGGGAGGCTGGTTTGTGTGATGGTCCACAATTTGCTGCAATCTCTTGCGGTCTTGGATGGAGCTGTTCCCAAACCAAGCTGTGATACATCCTGATAAAATTGTGGTCTCTGTGCGCAGATGGCAAAGAGAATGAACATTTAGGGGTTTATAGTTAGTTCATTATTATTGTCACATGTACAGAGATACAGTGAAATACATGTTCTGCATGCTATCTAGACAAATCATACTATATATCAGTATTATATATTTTCATCTGGAATAATCACGTTCTGGCACCATCTTACAACTTCCAAATCTCTGAAAATTCTAATCTTAGCCCAAGGAGATACACTATTTCTTGTATTCCCACATTCAGGGCTGGTTTCCTGGCAGCATTAAATGGTGATGTGGGGATTGGCCTGGCCCTGGTGATGCAATCGGTTCCTTCCACTGCTGTGCAATGCAACTGTGCTCGATCTGAATGCAGACTCAGCGGTTGTAGGGACTCCTGCAGCTGTCTCTGCAAACACCACGACCACCAAAGTCTTAGCAAGTGTTGCCAGCCTCAGCTTTCATATGTCCCTGCTGCCATGCCCCACTTCCTGATCCATCACGGAAAGTGAATTTCATCAATATAGTTTCATAAAATTGTCATTAAAATTTGAGTATAGAGGTTGGGAGGTCATGTTGCAATTGTATAAGACATTGGTGAGGCTGCATTGACAGTATTGTGTTCAGTTCTGGGCACCATGTTATAAGAAAGATATTGTCAAGAGAAGATTTACGAGGATGTTGCCAGGACTAGAGGGTGTGAGCTATAGGTAGAGGTTGAGTAGGCTGGGTCTCTATTCCTTGGAGCACAGGAGGATGAGGGGTGATCTTATAGAGGTGTATAAAATCAAGAGAGGAATAAATCAAGTAGATGCACAGAATTTATTCAACAGAGTTGGTGAATCGAGGACCAGAGGACACAGGTTCAAGGTGAAGGGGAAAAGATTTAATAGGAATCTTAGGGGTAACTTTTTCACACAGAAGGTGATGGGTGTATGGAACAAGCTGCCAGAGGAGGTAGTTGAGGCAGGGACTATCCCAACGTTTAAGAAACAGTTAGACAGGTACATGGGTACGACGGGTTTGGAGGGATATGGACTAAACGCAGGCAGGTGGAACTAGTGTAGCTGGGACATATTGACCGGTGTGGGGAAGTTGGGCCAAAGAGTCTATTTCCACACTGTATCACTCTATGGCTCTAAGACAGGATCTGGTAAAGGTGCTGTGGGAGCATATACTTGTACACAGAGGAAAGCATTCAATGGAGAAATAACAAGAGTTCAGGGTCATCACATGTGAAGAGATTTCTGCAAAGGTGAAAAACAAGGGTAACAAAAACAGGGAACCCTAGGATGTTGAGGGATATTGAGTGTTGGATGACGAGGACAATGAAAGCCTTTAGCTGATATTAAAAACTGAAGATGGGGAGACCCATCTGGTGTGTGGATTATGTAGGATGAAGAGGACATTGTGAATGCAGAGAGAATATCACTAGCAGCTAGTATTAAAGTAAATGTGAAGGTGTTTGATACACATATATATATATATATATGAGGGGCAACATGGTGGCGCAGCAATAGAGCTACTGCTTTATAGTACCAGAGACCTGGGCTCAATGCTGACTATGGGTGCTGTCTGTGCGGAGTTTGCACATTCTCCCCGAGACCTGCGTGGATTTTTCCGATGTCTTCGGTTTCCTCCCTCATGCCAAAGATGTACAGGTTTGTAGGTTAATTGGCTTTGTTAAAAATTGTAAACATTTCCCTAGTATGTAGGATAGTGCTAGTGTATGGGGATCACTGGTCAGCGCAGACTCGATGGGCTGAAGGGCCTGTTTCTGCACTGTATCTCAAAAACTAAAACAATGCTGTTAGCATGAGGACTCCAGTAAACGTTTGGTTATTGCAGATAATTTGTCTGTCAGTTTAAATTGTATGAAATATTTTTGCCGTTGAGTGAACTAACATTTTATAATTTCAATCAACATAGTACAATGTGAACGTGTAACATTTTAGAAATCACTTGTGGATTTTGTCTTTTATCTATAGAAAATGGGAACTTTTCTTGGCATCCAACAAGCTCCACTCCAGTGTTTGCCATAATACAAGCCAATGATTCAAAGGTCACTTCTGAGCTGGGATTGACACTGACAATATGCAACTGCAGCATCAATTCAACGTGTGATTATTCCAGATCAGTTATCAGCATGGAATCAGATAATGCCATGTTTGTGGTAAGTTAAATCAAAGGCATGCTTAATAACTTAGTTATTGCTCCAAATAGTATATTCTTTTATTGGAAGCTCTAAAACTAAATAGACTATGCCGTGTTGATGTAGAAAATTCTGTTGTAGCAATGTTTGGATGCGGGCCTGGCAAGCGAAAAAAAATAATAATTAGAACATGAAAGCTCTCTGGATCATTTATCAATCAATATAATTTCTGTTGACAATTTAGGTTGCAGCATGTAACTGTACTCCTGCATATATTGGTGATTATTGCACTGAAGATTTTGATGCCTGTCAAGACAACCAATGTTTCTTAAATGATACCTGCAAAGATCAACCTGCACCTCTCGAGGGTTATACCTGTGGTCCATGTCCCACCGATTTATTTGGAGATGGAAAAAAATGTTATGGTAATTAAGATGTCCATATGTTATCTGCTCATTCTATGTATGCAATAATACCAACAAAATGACCGTACATGAGATAATAATCCTTCAATAGAAAATATGTGTTCAACAGTTCTATTTGATGTTGAAAATGTATCAGTGCTGCAACGGTCCATTGATACAACATTCTCATCAGTGAAATGTTCTGAATGTTATTGAATGTATAAGTGAATATTTGTCAGCAAAATTGTGAAATTGTAATTCAGATATTTGTAAATTTGTAAATCATAATCAGGTTACAAAGAAGCGTTGAATTTTATTAAGGAAATGTCTTTAGTCAGAGGGTGTTGAATCTGTGGAATTCTTTGCCGTAGAAGGCTATGGAAACCAAGTTAATGGATATTTTTAATGCAGAGATAGATAGATTCTTGATTAGTACGGGTGTCAGGGGTTATGAGGAGAAGGCAGGAGAGTGGGGTTAGGAGGGAGAGAAAGATCAGCCATGAGTGAATGGCGGAGTAGACCTGATGGGCTGAATGGCCTAATTCTGCTCCTATCACTTATGAAATTATGACCTTAAATCATGGCTGAGAATGTAATTACCGGTATGGAGGAATTGGTTGGTGGCATTTGTAGAGTTTCAAAAGGTATTCTGTAAGATGCTCCCAACATGACTGTTGCACAAAACTCATAACATTGTACGAATGTATGTACAGAAGAGTTGACTTCTAAACTCAGATTTCAGGAACATAAACTGTATTATTCTGCTAAAATTGCCTGAGGTTTCTCAGTCACTGAGTGTAAGTGTAACTGAGATGAACATATTTGATGTTATTGAAAGTTGGAGCAGGTGCAACGGTTCTTAAGGCCTACTATTTTGTAAGCCTTCTCACCAAAGTTTAACATGACTCGATTTAATATATATTTCATGAGGGAAAGGTCCCTTTTAAGTAAGGGTGAAGTATCACTCAAGTATTGTGAAGGTCTGTTTTGAAATGAGTGGTATTCAACTGTGCATTGTTTAGTTTAGTTTAGAGACACAGCATTGAAACAGGCCCTCGGCCTACTGAGTCCATGCCGACCATTGATTACTTATTCACACTATTTCTATCTTAACCCACTTTCTCATCCACTCCTGACACTTTAGGGCCAATGAACTTAAAAGCCTGCATGTTTTTAGAACATGGGAGGAAACAAAAGAACATGGAGGAATCCCACTCAGTCACAGAAAGAACGTGCAAACTCCCCACACACAGCACCCGAGCATTCGTGAGATTCGAACCCGGAACTCCGGCACTAAGGCAGAAGCTGTACCATTATACTGCCCAGTGAATGCAAGTGCATGCATGTAGCATCCTCTGTGCATTGACACATCACATTACGTGATCTTCGAGAAGAAACTGTAACTTAGAATGCACCATAATTTTAATCACCCATTTTAAACTGAAATTGAATTATATAGCAAGCAAAAACTCTACTAGTTCATCCCATTTACAGACCTTTAATTCTAAATAACACCATGCCACTAATGACATCAGTTTGCACAGGAAATGTTGTATTAGTTTATTATCACGTGTACTGGTACAGTGAAAAGCTTTTCCTGCGTGCTAACCAGTCAGCGGAAACACAATACATGATTACAATCGAGCGGTTCACAGTGTACAGATACATGATAAGGGAATAACATTTTGTTCCAGATAAAGCTAGTAAAGTCTGATCAAAGATAGTCCTAGTGTCTACAAATGAGGTGAAAAGTAGTTCAGGACTGCACTGGTTGAGGTAGGGTGATTCAATTCCTGATAACAGGGGGAAGAAACTGTTCCTGAATCTGGAGGAGTGTGTTTTCACACTTCTGTACGTTTTGCCCGATGGGAGAGGAGAGAAAAGGGAATGGCCGAGGTGTGACTCGTTCATGTGCCTGCCTGAATAAATGGATTAAGAAAAAGGTCTCACAAATGATTGATTTTTGTTACAGATTTTTGTTGTTAAATATTTGAACAATTTTGATGTTGTGTTGCTTGCTATTGTAGATTTTGATGAATGTCAGAACGAAACGGACTCTTGCAAGCAGATCTGTACCAATGTGTTGGGAGGTTACAACTGCAGCTGTAATGAAGGCTATGCGATAAATGAAACAAACAGTTCCTTATGTGATGGTAAGCTGCCAGTGCTCATTACCTGAACATTTTAGTTTAGTTTTGTTTATTTTCGAGATACAGCATGGAAACAGACCCTTCGGCCCACCAAGTCCGCACTGACCAGCAATCCCTGTACACTAGCACAATACTACACACACACACTAGGGATTATTTACATTCATACCAAGCTAATTAACCTGCAAACCCTGTACGTCTTTGAAGTGTGGGAGAAAGCCCACGTTGTCTTGGGAAGAATGTACAAACTCTGTACAGACAAGCACCCATAGTCAGGATCGAACCCGGGTCTCTGGCACTGAAAACACTGTAAGGCAGCAACTCTACTGCTACGCCACCTTGCCACCCTCTTTTACAAAGGAACGGAAGAAAAAATAACATACTGTTCAGCCCATTGAAGTATTCATTATTGCAAATGGTTTTGTTGACAATTGTTGCAACTGGTTTTTAAAATAGTTTTCAAGAATCAAAAGTGTTTAGTTGCCACATATACTGACAACAGACCTGCAGCAGTATAACAGGCCCGTTAACACAATATCATCTCGAGATATAGTTCATCAAATACACTGCAGGGGGCTTTTCAATGAATCATCAAAGGCAGAAAAATCGCTCCTCAGATCACACACACTGAAAAAATTGGTCGTTCTCAGTGTGCATTTTATAATAAAATCTCAAAACTATTTTGTTCGTAATCATTATTTTTATTACAATTAATGGTCATGGGAACTCATGTAGGAAGGAACTGCAGATGTTGGTTTACACCAAAGATGGACACAAAATGCTGGAGTAACTCAGCGGGACAGGCAGCATCTCTGGCGAGAAGGAGTGGGTGACGTTTCAGGTCAAGATACACCATCTCTGCCAAAGTCCTTTGCTCCGTGGAGAAATCAGATTTCCACATCAACAATGTCCCACAGTTCCACAATTCTCTCATCTGTAAATCAACACTATATATCAGAATGTTCTCCAACTACAGCAGTGGAAGCATGCATTCTGTTAAAGATTACCATGTAAAAATATCACAAGCAAAAATGAAATCTAATCTTACACAATTATGCATGTTCATTACTTATAATCACTAATATTTGTTACGTGAACTGCAATCGCTGCTAATGTAAATCTTTTCTTTCAGACATTGATGAATGTCGTAATACATCTAGTTGTCCCCAAAATGCAAAATGCATCAATTCAAATGGAAGTTATTCCTGTATGTGCAAGGAAGGATATACTGGGAAGCCAGACAGTTTCTGCGCTGGTATGGTACTTTTTTTAATATCACCATTTATTATACAAAAATAATGAAGAATAATTAAAACAATATGAATAGTTTGGTAAAATATTGTGAAATGTTCTACTACAATAGTTTCTCAAACCATTCTAAGAATAATCTATTCCCATTGACTTTTGAGATACAATCTAATGCTCAAGACTGTTTCATTTCAAATTCCCTGTATGTGTACATAATTGATTAATAATTTTAATTCATATTCATTCATTCATTGCCATATGCATCCGGAAGCAGAACAATGAAATTCTTAGCTTGAGGTAACAGTTCTCTGGCTCCTGTACCTGCATCGTTGGTGGGCGGCACGACCGACGTCGCAGCGGCCTCTGCAGTCTGTCTGTGTATTTTTTATTTTTTTGTTCCGTTGAGGGTTTAGTTTATAGCGGGTTTTTAAATGTGTATGTGTGGGGGGTGGGGGATGGGTGGGGGAAACTTTTAAATCTCTTCCCTGCATGGAGACCCGACTTTTTACCTGTCGGGTCTCCGTTGCCATTGGGGCCTAGCACCGTGGAGCGGCCTCCAACCGGAACGACCTGGAGGCTCAAGTCACGGAGCCTGTGGAGCTGTGGAGCTGTGGAGCTGTGGAGCTGTGGAGCTGTGGAGCTGCAGACCTACCTTCGTGGAGCTAGCCAGCTTCGGAGCATGGAGAGCTGCGGCGGCGAGCTGCTGCGACCCAACTCCGGTGGATGGTGACACCGGGAGCTCGCGGGTCCACGGTGGGAGACTGCTTTGCGGGGCACCGGCAACGGCGACTTCTCCCGCTCGAATTGCGGGGTTCAGAGTGACCTGGAGCGGGGCCTTACAACGCCCGGCGCGGCTTTAAATTGCCAATACCAACAATAAAAATGTGGATTTCAAACATGTTCGAAACATTACACCTGGAAGAGATGAGACTCCTCCTAGCAGGCAAAGCAGACCACTTCCAAAAGACGTGGTCTGCATTTATGGAACTATTACAAGCATAAGGTGCAATAGTAATTTAAAAAATAAATGGTACCAGGATCTGGTAACGGGGGGTAAAAAAAACACGGTTGGTATATCCTTTTTTGCGGAGTTTTGTGTTATAATAGAGCGATTGTTTCTCCTTTTTTTTCTTTTCTTTCTAGGGTCTATTTCTTTTCTTTACTTCCTTCTCTAACTTCTTCTCTAAGGGGCTTTCTTTTCCCAACACTTTCCTGCACCTTCACGACACTTGCTCACTTTCCTTACTTCTTTTATTTCTACCTTTTTTTAAACTCGAAAAATGAAGTGGTACAACAAATGTAATAAGATATATGTGATGTGTATTACTGTAATTTACTGTATTTCTAATAAAAAAATAAAATTAAAAAAAATTTATATAAAATTGCCGCGGACTTGCTAGCGCCCGCCGGGGGCTCCAACATCAAGACCCGGGGCAGGGCCTTACATCGCCCGGCGTGGCTTTGAGTGGCCGCGGACTTGCTAGCGCCCGCCGGGGTCTTTGACCTCGACTTCGGGAGAGGAATGGAGAGCAGGGGAGAGATAAGACTTTGCCTTCCATCACAGTGAGGAGGAGACTCACTGTGATGGATGTTTGTGTGAATTGTGTTGGTGTGTGTCTTGGTTCTTTTCTTGTATGGCTGCAGAAACCAAATTTCGTTTGAACCTCATGTGAGGTTCAAATGACAAATAAAAGGTATTGTATTGTATCCCTCTATTTGAGAGCAGCGAGATGAGAAATGGTGCAGGATGTTGTGGGTCTTTGATGATATTAGCTGCCTTTCTGAGGCAGCGCTTTCAGTCTATGCCATTGATGGTGTGGAGGTCAGTATCTGTGATGGCCTGGGCAATATTCATTACTTTCTGCCACCTCCTTTGTTCCTGGATATTCGAGAACCAGGCTGTGATTTAGCCAGTCAGTATGCTCTCTAACGTACATCTATAGAAATTCTGTAGAGTACTTGACTACACACTTAAATTGATCAAACAAGACATGGTTGAAGTTTCAGATCTTGAATTGCATTTGTTTCATGCAAATATTTTTACAGTATTGCTACTTCCTGTCCCAAGTTAAATTAAACTATTTGTGGGTTTAAAATGTAATCTATGAACTGATTGTTATACTTTGCAGCAAGGCAATAATTATAAATGGGTTCCCTTAATTGGTTATGTCAATCGCATTAGATAGAAACATAGAAAATAGGTGCAGGTGTAGGCCATTTGGCCCTTCGAGCCAACACCGCCATTCACTGTGATTATGGCTGGTCATCCAAATTCAGTACCCTGTTCCCGTTTTCTCCCCATATCCCTTGATTCCCTTAGCCCTAAGAGCTAAATCTAACTCTCTCTGATGATTCATTTCGATCCTTTGGGTCGACAATCTTGGAAATGTATTTATTTCTACAAACGTACCTTTTATCTGGGATACAATTCACGTGTGACACTCAAGCACTTAAGTCATGCACTGCATACATGAATAAACGGGTAAGACTCTTTCTGCACCTTCCCAATAATACAATTTAATGTATAGGAAGAAACTTCAGATGCTGGTTTGTATAATTTAAGGGCAGATTACAGATCATTCCTAGATCTATCTTGTGATTTCTGTTTAGTGAACTAGTCATTCTAATGATATAGTGGAAACCCAAATTATATATGGGCTGCATTCCGAGAAATACGTTCATATTGTGACAGTAACAAATCTTGAGCTGTAAATATGTCCTAAAAATAATTTTAATCTATTCACTACCAAGATTTATTTTCACTTGTATACTGTGACCCGGGTATACTCGGGGGTGACACTGAACAGGTTAAACCTCCTGAAAGTCATTTCATGTAAGGAAGCTTCTATTCTCTTTTTCTGAGTTAAATTAAATTATTTACTAAATGGACCAGATTTTCCATTAACCAACAAGCGGTGTAAACTCATTGGTCAGTTCTCTGCTGATTCTCTGTTGAGTGCAAAATCCAGGCATATGTGATTCTATAATTTAGCTAAATATTGTTGTGTTCAATTGTTTATCCTTTTAGATGTGAATGAATGCTCTACTGAGTGTTCCGGAACTAATTCTATCTGTACAAATACTGAAGGCTCTTTTGTCTGTACATGTAGAACAGGATATGAAGGATCCAACTGTACAGGTGAGTAAACTCTGGAAGAAAATGTATCTTTGGAAGAAAAAGGTATCTAATACAGTTATTCAGGGTTATTTAAGAATTACAAAAAGCACATGTTTCTTACATTATGTTTACACAGGTCCAAACAACAAATATTTTTTAATGTAATAGGAATATATATTTAGTTCTTTGACAGGGAGTGAAATTGACAATAATAACAGGCAGTTGCAAATCTACCAGTTGTATTGTGTAGGAAGGAACTGCAGAGGCTGGTTTACACTGAAAATAGACACAAAAAGTGGAAGTAACTCAGTGGGTCAGGAAGCATCTCTGGAGAAAAGGAATATGTGATTTATGTGATTTATTGGGCAGAGACCCTTCTGAGAAGCAGATCAAGACTCATTTGTCTTCATTGTCATCTCATACATTCTTTCTTTGATACATGTTTCCTCTCAATTTTGTATTTCTCAAATTGACACTTATAGAAATTAGGATTTGCAGCAGTTGATCCAGTTGCAAATCCACTCCGATTAATGTTTCGCCTTTCCGTTCGTATACATGTCTCCTTGCCCCAGAAAGAAAGGTTGAATTAAAGGATATGTATGATAAAAAAGCAGATGAAAATTAATTGTGATATCAAAACTGTTAAATAATGCCTCTTTTTTTTCTTTTGCAAAATGTAATATCTTTGTGTTTGTTTCAAATAAATGCAGATATTGATGAATGCGCAAGAGATCTGGACAATTGTGTTTTGAATTCTAAGTGCGTCAATACGGATGGCTCATACACGTGTAAATGTAATCGTGGATATGAAGGTTCAAACTGCACCGACATTGATGAATGTACCAGATTTATGGATAACTGTCATAGTAGGGCTGACTGTCAGAATATACCTGGTTCATTCAATTGCTCCTGCAGGTCTGGATTCAAAGGAAATGGGACATCCTGTGAAGGTATGGATGCCATAACTATATATTTGTCATTGGGTATATATTTACAAAAGATTTTTGAAAAGAAGCTTATAATGTACAGTGTGGGAAAGAACTGCAGATACTGGTTTACACCAGACATAGACACAGAGAGCTGGAGTAACTCAGTGGGTCAGGCAGCATCTCTGGAGAAAAGGAATAGGTGAAGTTTCGAGCCGAGATCCTTCTGAGAAGCAGATCAAGAAGATAGCTCATTATCACTTAATTGAGGACTATTTGTAATAATCCTCAATAAATGCTGGCCATGCCAGTAATGTCCAAATGCCATAAATTAATAAAAGTTCAGTCGATTTAAGCATTCTATTCTGATTGCTGTTGCGTGGATAAGACTACAGTTGGCCTTCATGTACAATTAATATCTAACAATTAACTTCTAACTTAAAATATTAAGTTTTAACTAATATTTCTAACTTAAAATATGAATACAATTAATATCTTTAGGTAAATCCTGCACTTCCCTGAAATCACTGGGAACACTGTGTGTTTCAGTGTATTTTCTGGCCGTTTTCTACCAGCAAGCACCCTGCTCTTTGCACTTTGGCAGGCCTACACAACATGTGCTATGATGCCTCACTGATAGAGATGCACTCACTGTGCGGCTTGGGTAGCCGGTAATCCTCAACCCTCGGCTTGAGACCTATCAAGGATGTCAGCCATTGTACAATAGGGCTATGAATAACTGTGAACATCTTTAACAATCACAAGCAATCAGGGATATTCCAAAAATGTATAAAAAAGGATATGAAAATAAAAGTATTAAATTATATCTTTATACTTCAAAAACAAAAAGAAGTTATCTATAATTAAGTTCATCTGCTTTACTCACAATGCTCCTTGCACTGAAATAAAGTCCATCAGTTTAACAATATTTCCTAACCTCTCCCTGCCTGTCCATCCTGTGAGACTAACTGGTCATTTACACCATCCCATTAGTCATAGAGTCATTGAGTAATACAGTGTGGAAACAGGCCCTTCGGCCGACCTTGCCCACAGCAGCCAACAATGTCCCAGCTACACTAGTCCCACTTGCATGTACTTGGTCCATATCCATTAAAACCTGTCCTATCCATGTCCCTATCTAATTGGGACAATCTTAAATGATGGGATAGTCCCAGTCTCAACTACTTCCTCTGGCAGCTTGTTGCATACACCCTTTGTGTAAAAAAAGTTACCTCTTGGATTCCTATTAAATCTTTTCCCCTTTCACCTTGAACCTATGTCCTCGGTCCTCGATTCTCCAACTCTAGGCAAGAGACCCAATCTACCCAATCTATTCCTCTCATGATTTTATACACCTCTATAAGATCCCCCCTCATCCTACTGCACTCCCTGGAATAGAGACCCAGCCTACTCAAACTCTCCCTATATCGCACACCTTCAGGTCCTGGCAGCAACCTTCCCTTTGCTGACCCTCTGTTCTTGTTCCCAAACCCTTCTAGTTTAAACCCTCCCTGGTAGCACTAGCTAATGTCCCTGCAAGGATTTGATCCCTTGCCAGTTCAAGTGCAACCTATCCCACTTGTATAGGACACCTCACCATCAGAAGAGATCCCAGTGGTCCAAATATCTGACCAGGTCTGTGCACCAAATCCTCAGCCACTCATTAACCTGCCCTATCTTCCTATTCATACTGTCTCTAGCATGTGGCACTGTCTGCCTTCACCCTTCCTTGCTGGGCCTCAGGACCAGATCTGTAGCACCAGACTTTGCTTATTGCTGCTGTACCTCCTGAATGATCATTCCCTCTTCTCCCATCCCCCCCACCCTCCCCCAAACAGTATCCAAAAGGGTAGACCTGCTATCAAGGGGAATGGCCAAAGGGGACTCAAAGATACACACAAAAAGCCGGAGTAACTCAGCGGGCCAGGCAGCATCTCTGGCGAGAAGGAATGGGTGACGTTTAGAGTCGAGACCTTTCTTCAGACTGGCCAAGGGGACTTCTGCACTCCCTTCCTATTCCCTTTCCTGGGTGGTCAGATTATCTTCTGACTGCACTTTAGGTGTGACCACTATAACTCTTATCTATGATACTCTCATTGACTTGGGCAATCCTGAGGTCATCCAGCCGCAGCTCCAGTTTCCTCTTGGTCAGTCAGGAGCTGCTGCACAGGATGCACTTATCAGATGTGTAGTTCTCAGAGTGAAACTGGAAGTTTCTCTGACTACTCACGTCCAGAGGGAGCATATCAATAACTTTCTGCATCTAGTAGGATAAAACCTTCAGGTGCATGGAAACAAAACCAAACCTTTACAATCCTCTCTTGGAAATATATCACTGCTCCTCCATCACCACAACCAAACTGCTGGAGCTTCCGTTCCCACGGCAATGTTGAAATACTTTCACCAGAGGGACCATTGTAGGTACCTTGCAGGGTGACATGGACAGGTTGGGGGAGTGGGCAGATGCATGGCAGATGAAGTTTAATGCGGATAAATGTGAGGTTATCCACTTTGGTAGCAAAAACAGGAAGGCAGGTTACTATCTAAATGGCATCAAGTTTGAAAAAGGGGACGTACAATGGGATCTGGGGGTCCTTGTACATCTGTCTATGAAAGTAAGCATGCAGGTACAGCAGGCAATCAAGAAAGCAAATGGCATGTTGGCCTTTATAACAAGAGGAATCGAATATAAAAGCAAAGAGGTCCTTCTGCAGATGTACAGAGCTATAGTGAGACCACACCTGGAGTATTGTGTGCAGTTTTGGTCCCTTAATTTGAGGAAGGACTTTCTTGCTATTGAGGGAGTGCAGCGTAGGTTTACAAGGTTAATTCTCGGGATGGCGGGACTGTCGAATGCTGAGAGAATGGAGCAGCTGGGCTTGTACACTCTGGAGTTTAGAAGGATGAGAGGGTATCTCATTGAAACATATAAGATTGTTAACGGCTTGGACACACTAGAGGCAGGAAACATGTTCCCGATGTTGGGGGAGTCCAGAACCAGGGGCCACAGTTTAAGAATAAGGAGTAAGCCATTTAGAACAGAGACGAGGAAACACTTTTTCTCACCGAGAGTGGTGAGTCTGTTGAATTCTCTGCCTGGTGGAGGCAGGTTCTCTGGATGCTTTCAAGAGAGAGCTAGATAGGGCTCTTAAAAATAGCAGAGTCGGGGGATATGGGGAGAAGGCAGGAACGGGGTACTGATTGGGGATGATCAGCCATGATCACATTGAATTGCGGTGCTGGCTCGAAGGGCCAAATGGCCTACTCCTGCACCTATTGTCTATTGTATTGTCTACCTCCCCATCAACTTCCCAATGGCTGGCCTCCCTTTTCTGATCCAGAAA
This sequence comes from Amblyraja radiata, assembly GCF_010909765.2. NCBI lineage: Eukaryota > Metazoa > Chordata > Chondrichthyes > Rajiformes > Rajidae > Amblyraja > Amblyraja radiata. The sequence goes on from NC_045968.1 coordinate 53,219,903, forward strand.
TGAATGAATAGATCAAGAAAGGGGTAACAACCATTCCTTTTCAGTGGACACGGACTGTCATCTGGAGGTGAATCCCAAATATGGGGAAATATTTTCAAATGAGAGCAGTTTTTGATGGGTGACAACGGAAAGTTTCCATGCTTCTTCCTTGTTGCATCCATCTACTTTGCTTCAAAACATCAAATATATTTTCTTAACTGAGATATTAACTCTCCTAACTGTTGAAATTTGTTTGGATATCTCGGCATTTTAGTCATTACATAGTTGATTGCATTTTCAGAGATTCCCTCCACTACCAATACAACAGCAAGACCGTCGAATGGAACATTGAATCAAACAAGTACCCCCACTGTTGCCTTGGCTCCATCAAGCACCTCGACAACTACTTCAAAACTCACCGATACCACTGCTGTTACCTCTGCACCACCAAGGACCACCACAACTACCTCATTACCCACCAATACCACTGCTGCTGCCTCAGCACCATCCAACATCACCACAACTACTTCAAAAACCATCAATACCACTGCTGCTGCCTCAGCACCATCCAGCACCACTACAACTGCCTCATTACCAACCAATACCACCGCTGCTGCCTCAGCACCATCCATCACCACCACAACTACTTCAAAAACCACCAATACCACTGCTACTACGTCGGCACAAGCAAGGACCACTACAACTACTTCAGTACCCATAAATACCACTGTTAATACATCGGCACAAGCCAGGACCCCCACAACTACCTCATTACCCACCAATACCACTGCTGTTACCTCAGCACCATCCAACATCACCACAACTACTTCAAAAACCACCAATACCAATATTAATACACCGGCACAAGCAAGGACCACTACAACTACTTCAGTACCCACCAATACCACTGCTGTTACCTCAGCACCATCCAGCACCACTACTGTTACCTCAGCACCATCCAGCACCACTACAACTACTTCAAAAACCGCAAATACCACTGCTGTTACCTCAGCACCATCCAACATCACCACAACTACTTCAAAAACCACCAATACCACTGCTGTTACCTCTGCACCAGCAAGGACCACCACAACTAACTCATTACCCACCAATACCACTGCTGTTACCTCAGCACCATCCAACATCACCACAACTACTTCAAAAACCACAAATACCACTGCTACTACGTCGGCACAAGCCAAGACAACCATAACTACTTCTGTAACAACCAATACCACTGCTGCGGCCTTGGCACCATCCAACACCATCACAACTACTTCAAAACCAACCAATACCACTGCTGCTGACTCAGCACCATCCAGCACCACTGTAACTGCCTCAGCAACCACCAATACCATTATTAATACATCGGCACAAGCAAGGACCACCACAACTACTTCAGCATCCACCAATACCACTGCTGCTGATTCAGCACCATCCAACACGACCACAACTACCTCAGTATCCACCAATACCACAGCTATTACCTCATTACCGACAAGCTCCACTACGACAACTACAACAGTCGTGCCAGCACCATCTGCTAATAGAGGTAAGTGCATGAATTATTTATGATGATATGAAATTAAGATGATATTAAAACATGATGTCCCCTTGGAATAAATCAAATAGTTTTGAAGCATATTTCAAGAACTTAGTTAAATTCTAAGGAACAATGAAACTAATATTTTTATTTAATATAATATATAATAAAATATTTAAAGAGAACTGTAATGATCTTCAAAGCATGATGTGAAATGATGGTGCAAGCAAATTCACTAGTAGCTTTCAGAAGGAATAAATATATCGAAAAATGTTTATTTTCAGTTGTACGCAAAAGAATGAGACTAGAGACACAAGGAAATGTAGATGCTGGAATCTTGAGTGAAACACAAAGTGCTGGAGTAACTCAACAGGTCAGTCAGCATCTCTGGATAAACTGGGATTCTTCTCAGACTGATTGTAGTCTGGGTGAGAAACCCAGACAAGAGGTGTGAGCAAGACAAAGTCTGGCAAGTGATAGGCGGATACAGGTGAGGGGGGTTTGATTAGCAAATGGGTGTTCAAAAGCTAGAGAAGAAAATGATACAAAAGGGGGCCTGATAAGGAGAGAAGAGGAGTGAAATATAAAGACAAAGAGTGGGATAATGGTGGATGGAAACGGGGGAGATGGAATAGTGAAATAAATTGTGGTAATGATGGTCAGGGATGAGAGGAGAGGAAAGTTTGAGTTGTTACTTAAAATTGGTGAATTAAATGTTCATATCATTGGGTTGTAAGCGGAATATAAGGTGTTGTTCGTTCAGTTTACTTGTGGCCTCACTCTGACAATGGAGGAGACATAGGACAGATAGGACAGTATAGGAATGGGTGTTAAAATGGTTGGCAATTGGAAGGTTCAGCAGGCCTTGGCAGACTGAGTACACACATTTGGCAAAATGGTTGCCTGGTCTACATTTGGTCTCATCAATGCAAAGGAAACCAGAACCGGAGCACCAAATGCAGTAGCTGAGGTGAGAAGGTATGGGTGGAGGTGTTACATGTCCAGTGATTGTAGGGGACATTACCGGGGAAAGGGGTGGGTTTGAGTGGGAAGGGATGATTGAGGCAAGAATTTGAAGAGGGAGTGGTCTATGCAGAAGGGAGGGTGGGGATAGGAAGATTCTGCTTGGGATCACGTTGAATAATAATAATAATAATAAATTTTATTTTTGGGCGCCTTTCAAAGTCTCAAGGACACCTTACAGAAATTAACAGAAGAGATAAAAACAGATAGTCGCAGTAAAAAGAATAATAAGGACATCACCAATACACAAATTAAAGACAGAAATCGCTCCAAAGACAAAAAATCAAAAAACACAATGTGAATGTGGGGCAAATGTCGGAAAAGGGTGTGTTGATGAAGAGGCTGGTGGGTTGAAAGTTGATGCCGAGGGGCATCTACCTTTGTTCTAGTTTGGGGGAGGGGGAGTGCAAGTATAATTGCTGGACAGTGAGGAGAGGGATCCATCAATAACAGCAGGGGGTGAAACCACGATTATGAAAAAAAGAGGATATATTGGATGTCCTGGAGTGAAAAGCTTCATCTTGGGAAAAGATGTGGTGGAGGTGCAAAAATTGAGAGGCGAGGCTGACATGCTTGAAAGGGGCAGGATGGGAGGAGGTGTTGTGAAGATAACTGTGGGAGTCGCTAGGCTTGTAGTAGACATCAGTGTGTCTATTGTGATGGAGACACAGATATTGAGAAAGGGGAGAGTGTCAGAGATAGTCCAGTAAATTTGAGGGCAAGGTGGAAGTTATGATAATACATATGCTCGATATTGAATTAACAGAGCAGTTCCTCTTTTCTTCTTATTGCAGATATATGTCAGACTTGCAATTTTATTAACACAAAATGATCACAGATGTAGCCAATTAGATGGGACTGAATGTGCCAGAAAATATGTTCTGCCTATATTCAGTATTCTAATTATAAATGGTTTATTTAAATATATATGTTTTGAAGCTGTTTGAAAAAATAATAATTTATGCTCAAATGATGCACCTTAGTGTTGGAATAATAAGAATCAAGTAATTTGTTTCAAATTGTCCTGGATTTAGCTGCTAATACAACTCTGTTAGAAGAGGGTCACATAATTAGATAGTTTTATAATGGTGGTAGAGAGAGAATGGAGTTATATATTAGTTTAGTTTAGTTTAGTTTAGAGATACAGCGCGGAAACAGGCCTTTCGGCCCACCGGATCCGCGCCGACCAGCGATCCCCACAGATTAACACTATCCAACACCCACTCGGGACAATTTTTACATTCACACCAAGGCAATTAACCTACAAACTTGTACGTCTTTCTGTCATCAGAACAATGAAAGAAGCAACCAGTCCTCCCCCCTACCTCTTCACATGCACAAACATTTCCCCTGACTAATTTATATTACAACAATACAATACAATACAATACAATTTATTTGTCATTTGAACCCCTTGAGGTTCAAACGAAATGTTGTTTCTACAGTCATACACACAAAAAAGAACCAAGACACAACACAATTTACACAAACATCCATCACAGCGCATCTCCTCCTCGCTGTGATGGAAGGCAAAGACTTATCTCTCCCCTGCACTTCCCATTCCCCTCCCGATGTCAGAGTCAAAGTCATTATTAACAGATATATTAAACAATTTGGTCAGACTTTATGACTTCATTTTCATTTTGTAATTAGACATTCAATAAATGTCAATTATAATAAACTATTTCAATGTTTTCTTTCAGCTCTTCCTGACAGAAGAGTCAATATTACATTGCCTGTAATCACCAGTAATAGTTCAAATATTTTAGGTCAGGTTCATGAAAAGGTATGCCAATTTTATTTCCCTTCCTTGCTTGTTGAACTTTTTTATTTATAGACAGAGTATTTAAGTATTCTATATAAATATAAAATGGTTAAGAGTGATAATTTCTTCAGGATGTTTACAATAATTAACAGCACACCAATGTGATGCAGAAGTATAACATAAGATTGTGTCTCAACAAGTTAATGTTAGATTATTCCAAATCAAGAACACTAAATAGCCTAACGTTGCTGGGTTTCACACAAAATCAAGATTAAAACATTCTTACATCAGTCCACGGGGGATTAGGCATCCTTTTCAAATTGGGAATCCGGTCAGCCTGCATGAATTATCCAACAACATTGAAAATGTAAACCAGATTTGGAAGCCACTTAAGAGAACTGTAGCTAGTGTTTTCCATTGGCTCTGGGTCAGAAGCCATGTTGGAGCAGGCAGTGTTAGTGGCACCAGCTGGGCATTGCAGATACTGTTGTGAGAGAAATTATGATAGTGGCCACAGATGGTTAATGATTCATGATTAATTTATTATTAGTTTAAAAAGCTGGATAATATGTTTCAAATGAGCTTGTTACACCTTGGTCATCTCCTCTTCTACCCTCTCCCATCAGGCAGACATTACAAAAATATGAAAACCCACACTACCAGATTCAGGAAGAATTTGTTCCACATATTACTAGACTATAAAATAGTCCTCTCACAAACTAAGGGTATGGACCCAATCTCCCAACCTGTCTCATTGCAGCCCTTGCATTTTTAATGCGCACTTCTCTGTAACTCGCAGGCTACAATACTGTAATGCTATATTCTGAACACCGGCATTTTACTGTTTGCCATATCCATTGTACTCGTGTCATTGTTCTCATGATTTGACTAGATAGCACACAAAGTAATTAGCTGTATCTTGGCACATGCGACAATTATAAATCAACCAACCATGCATTCTGTAGAGATTTATTTTGGTGTGTTTCACTGACACCAATCAGTATATAGCAGAGTGATGTCATGTTGCAAAGCTACACCATGATTACAGGCTCTGAATGCATTGGAGATGTGAACTGCAAGAGCAGGTTGTTACTGAAGGCTGAAGATCTCAACCTGCATTAGTTAAACAATCCATCCATTCCTGGACCACATCTTGATTTGATTCCGGGAAGAAAAATTTGAGAATGTTCTAGTGCATTTTTTAATTCCTTTGTTTCTGGAGGTCGAAACCAACATGATGCCTAATCCTACAATCAATGGACGAATATTCCATGAGTACTTAGACGCCTATCTCCAATAACCACCCGCCACTAAAGTGCTATTCTAAAGGCACCAGTTGAAGGAGCAATCCCCAGTGGAACCCACTACTTTAACAAATTGAACCACAGAGAGAGATTGAAAGTCAGGGTTCACACTGCTTCTAGAGACCTTTATGGTCAGTTTAGTTTAGTTTAGAGATACAGTGTGGAAACAGGCCCTTCGGCCCACTGAGTCCACACCAACCAGTGGTCCCCGCACATTAACACTATCCTGCACACACAAGGAACAATTTACAATTATACCAAGCCAATTAACCTACAAACCTGCATGTCTTTGGAGTGTGGGAGGAAACACATACAGGTCATGGGGAGAACATACAAACTCAGTACAGACAGCACCCGTAGTCGGGATTGAACCCAAGGCTCTGGCGCTGCAAGTGCTGTAAAGCAGCAACTCTACCGCTGCGCCATTGTGGCGCCCTTCTGACACATCTGCGTAATTGTACAGAGTGCCTGGATTTGTGATTTCTGTGTTCAACACATTGTATTAGACTAGCACTGCACAGTGCCTATTTCTGCTTCATTACATCAAACAATGTTAACCTTGAAAATAAACAAAAAATACTTTGATTTTTACAGATCTATGAAAAGGCAAAAAAAGTGAGATACTTTAAGAATGCTACGGAACCTCTAATATGGTTGGTATATTTTAAGTCTTATTCTATACTGGAAACCCTAATTTTAATGGACCCCTTTATAACGGATTTCAGATACAGTGGATTAAGCTGCCAATGCCACTTCCAGCTCTCACTGTCTCCCCAGCTGTTTAGAGCCCCGGCCTCTGACCACAGCCCCAACTCGCAAGGCGCCCAACCGAGCCCTTCTTCACCCGCCGCACAGTCTGGTGACACGGCTGTTGTTGCGGCTCACGTTGTAGCCCCTGGGGACAGCACTTTCTTCAGGCCACCCCCACCGACAGGATGCTCTTGGTCACCTTGGGGCACCCTCTCACCTGTTGCCGCTTCTTGCTATCGGCAAAGACTTTGGCCGCATGTACCAGGCACCCACCAATCTCTGTGTAAATAAAACTTGACCCTCACATCTCGTTTACCTACCTCCATATGACGTCTGAAACATCAAAACCATGGATCATTGAGCAGCCAGCCATGTCCTGTCCCTCTTGTAACCAAGTCTCCATAATAGCCACATCATCATACTTTCAAGCACTGATTCAGGATCTAGATTGTTCTACAAGGATATTGGTCCTCCTTGTCCAAGTCACGGGGAGAACATACAAGCTGAAGTTTCCCCTCAGGTTCCAATTAAATTTTTTGCCTCTCACCTTAAACAATGTCCACAGACCTTCAAATCCTAGCAGCATCTTTGTAACTCTTCTCCATGCTCTTTCCAGCTTTAAAACATCTTTCTTATAGCGAGGTGACCAAAACTGAACACATATATTCCAAATGCAGCCTCATCAATGTACTGTAATATGACTGTAACATAGCATCCCAAATTCTATACTCAGTATGCTGACAGATGAAGGCCAATCATCTTTACCACCCTATCTACCTGTGATTCCACTTTCAAGGAACAATTTCCTGTACACCAGATCATTCTGTTAAATAACACTCTCCAGAACCCTTCCATTCACTGTGAAAGTCCTATCATGCTTTGACTTCTCAAAATGCAATACCTCCCATTTAGAACCAAAAAGCTGGAGTAACTCAGCGGGACAGGCAGCATCTGTGGAGAGAAAGAATAGGTGATGTCCCTTCTTCAGACTGGGCTTCGGAGACATGACCTCCCACATACAAAATCATGCTGACTTAATCCCTTAATCAATACCTGTTTATCCAAATGCATATATATCTTATCCCTCAGAATACTCTCCAATAACTTTCCTACCACAGATGTTATACACACTGGTCTACATTTCTCTTTGGCTTTTCTTTGGAGTCCATCTTAAATAGAGGCACAAGATTAGCCACCAGTATTCTGGCACCTCACCCATATCTAATGATGGTTTGTATATCATAGAAACATAGAAATTAGGTGCTGGAGTAGGCCATTCGGCCCTTCGAGCATGCACCGCCATTCAATATGATCATGGCTGATCATCCAACTCAGTATCCTGTACCTGCCTTCTCTCCATACTCACTGATACCTTTAGAAACAAGGGCCACATCTAACTCCCTCTTAAATATAGCCAATGAACTGGCCTCAACTACCTTCTGCGGCAGAGAATTCCAGAGATTCACCACTCTCTGTGTGAAAAATGTTTTTCTCATCTCGGTCCTAAAAGATTTCACCCTTATCCTTAAACTGTGACCCCTTGATCTGGACTTCCCCAACATCGGGAACAATCTTCCTGCATCTAGCCTGTCCAACCCCTTAAGAATTTTGTAAGTTTCTATAAGATCCCCCCTCAATCTTCTAAATTCTAGCGAGTACAAGCCGAGTCTATCCAGTCTTTCTTCATATGAAAGTCCTGACATCCCAGGAATCAGTCTGGTGAACCTTCTCTGTATTCCCTCTATGGCAAGAATGTCTTTCCTCAGATTAGGAGACCAAAACTGTACGCAATACTCCAGGTGTGGTCTCACCAAGACCCTGTACAACTGTTGTAAATAGCAGGGGTCCCAGCACTGAGCCTTGCGGTACCCCACTAGTCACTGCCTGCCATTCTGAAAAGGACCCGTTTACTCCTAATCTTTGCTTCCTGTCTGCAAGCCAGTTCTCTATCCACATCAATATTGAACCCCCAATACCGTGTGCTTTAAGTTTGTATACTAATCTCTTATGTGGGACCTTGTCGAAAGCCTTCTGTAAGTCCAGATATATCACAACCACTGGTTCTCCCTTATCCACTCTACTAGTTGCATCGTCGAAAAATTCTATAAGATTCGTCAGACTTGATTTACCTTTCATAAACCCACGCTGACTTTGTCCAATGATTTCACCACTTTCCAAATGTGCTGCTATCCCATCTTTAATAACTGACTCAAGCAGTTTCCCCACTACCGATGTTAGACTAACTGGTCTGTAATTCCCCGTTTTCTCTCTCCGTCCCTTTTTAAAAAGTGGGGTTACATTAGTTACCCCCCAATCCTCAGGAACTACTCCAGAATCTAAAGAGTTTTGAAAAATTATCACTAATGCATCCACTATTTCTGAGCTACTTCCTTAAGTACTCTGGGATGCAGCCTATCTGGCCCTGGGGATTTATCGGTCTTTAATCCATTCAATTTACCTAACACCAATTCCTGGATAACCTGGATTTCACTCAGTTCGTCCATCTCATTTGACCCCCGGTCCCCTGCTATTTCCGGCAGATCATTTAAATCTTCTTTAGTGAAGACAGAACCAAAGTAGTTATTCAATTGGTCTGCCATATCCTTGTTCTCCATGATCAATTCACCTATTTCTGACTGCAAAGGACCTACATTTGTTTTAACTGATCTTTTTCTCTTCCCATATCTATAAAAACTTTTGCAGTCAGTTTTTATGTTCCCTGCCAGTTTTCTTTCATAATCTATTTTCCCTTTCCTAATTAAGCCCTTTGTCCTCCTCTGCTGGACTCTGAATTTCTACCAGTCCTCTGCTTTTTCTAGCTAATTTGTATGCTTCATCTTTTGTTTTGATACTATCCCTGATTTCCCTTGTCATCCACGGATGCACAACCTTCCCTGATTTATTATTTTGCCAAGCTGGGATGAGCAATTGTTGTAGTTCATCCATGCAGCCTTTAAATGCCTTCCATTGCATATCCACCATCAACCCTTTAGGAAACAATCGCCAGTCTATCTTGGCCAATTCACGTCTCATACCCTCAAAGTTACCTTTATTTAAGTTCAGAACCCTTGTTTCTAAATTAATTATGTCACTCTCCATCCTAATGAAGAACTCAACCATATTATGGTCACTCTTGCCCAAGGGGCCACGCACAACAAGACTGCTAACTAACCCTTCCTCATTACTCAATACCCAGTCTAGAATAGCCTACTCTCTCGTTGGTTCCTCTACATGTTGGTTTAGAAAACTATCCCGCATACTTTCCAAGAAGTCCTCTTCATCAGCACCCCTGCCAATTTGATTCACCCAATCTATATGTGGATTGAAGTCACCCATTATAACTGTTTTACCTTTGTTGCACGCATTTCTAATTTCCTGTTTGATGCCATCCCCAACTCCACTACTACTGTTAGGTGGCCTGTACACAACTCCCACTAGTGTTTTCTGCCCCTTAGTGTTTCGCAGCTCTACCCATATCGATTCCTCATCCTCCAAGCTAATGTCCTTCCTTTCTATTGCTTAATCTCCTCTCTAACCAGCAACACTACCCCACCTCCTTTTCCTTTCTGTCTCTCCCTCCTGAATATTGAATATCCCTGGATGTTCAGCTCCCAGCCTTGGTCACCCTGGAGCCATGTCTCCGTGATCCCAACTATATCATAGTCATTAATAGCTATCTGCACATTCAACTCATCCACCTTATTACGAATTATCCTTGCATTGAGGCACAAAGCCTTCAGGCTTGTTTTTACAACACTCTTACCCCTTATACAATTATGTTGAAAAGTGACCCTTTTTGATTTTTGCCCTGGATTTGTCTGCCTGCCACTTTTACTTTTCACCTAGCTACCTATTGCTTCTACCCTCATTTAACACCCCTCTGTCCCTCTGCTCACACATTTAAGAAACCCTTTCCCTTTAACTCCATCTTCGACTATCCCATTTGACACCCCACGCCCCTTATTCAGTTTAAAACCACCCGTGTAGCTCTGGCAAACCTGCCTGCCAGAATGCTGGTCCCCCACCTGTTAAGATGCAATCCATCCCTTTTTTTACAGTCCCCCTTACTCCAAAACAGATCCTAGTGATCTAAGAATCTAAATCCCTGCCCCGTGCACCAGTTCCTCAGCCACACATTCAGGTCCCGTACTCCCTGCTCCTGCTCTCGCCAGCACGAGGAACTGGAAGCAAACCGGAGATAACAACCCTGGAGGTCCTGCTTTTCAGCATTTTTCCGAGCTCTCTAAAGTCACGCTGCAGAATATTCATCCCCTTCTTTCCGACATCGTTTGGAATTTTTTTCTGTAGCTTCCTCAGATATAGCTGACCAGGCACAGGAGCTTTGTCTTCCATTCATTTTCCCAATGTCCCCAGCCTATCTTTTTTCCACAGTAAAAACATGAGAAATACTAATTACGGACTTTGCCCATATCATGCTGCTCCACACAGAGATGACTGCTCTGGTTTCTATGGGTTTAAGAAGGAACTGCAGATGCTGGAAAATCGAAGGTAGACAAAAGTGCTGGAGAAACTCAGTGGGTGCAGCAGCATCTAAGAAACGAAGGAAATAGGCAACGTTTCGGGCCGAAACCCTTCTTCAGACTGGTTTCGATGGGGCCCTATTCTCTCTCTCATCACCCTCTTTGCCTTAATTTATAATCTCTTTGGGTTACCCTTAATATTATCTGCCAGAGCTATCTCCTACTCTCGTTTTGCCCTCCTGACATTCTTAAGTATCTCCTTAGTTCTTGAAACTCCTCCACTTGATCCCAGCTGTCGATACCTCTCCCATGCCTCCTTCTTTTACCTGACTAGAGCCTCAATTTCTTAAAAGCAGTCAGTGGGTATCAGGGTGGTTGGTGCTTGATCATGGTCTCAGATTGTGCAACCTCAGATTGCTCTCCACAGACTGTTCCATTTCAAGAGCATCGACACATGTATGGCCCCATAAGATAAATGCAGCAAGTGCAAGGGACAAGAGCAATTGTTGTCTTAAGTTCTCCCTCCTTCCCCAATCCCCAGTTCTTATAAGGTCATGAAATCATAAATGATAAGAGCAGAATTAGGCCATTCAGCCCATCAAGTCTACGCCACCATTCAATCATGGCTGATTTATCTCTCCCTCCTAACCCCATTCTCCTGCCTTCTCCCCATAATCCCTGACACCCGTACTAATCAAGAATCTATCTATCTCTGCCTTAAAAATATCCATTGACTCTGCTTCCACAGCCTTCTGTGGTAAAGAATTCCACAGATTCATCACCCACTGACCAAAGAAATTCTTCCTCAGATTCAGATTCAGATTCAGATTCAACGTTATTGTCATTGTGCAGTGTACAGTACAGAGACAGCGAAATGCAGTTAGCATCTCCCTAGAAGAGCGACATATAGATGAGCAATAAATAATTCTATTTCCGTGCAAACAGCCATAGTATTTTTTTCCTGGTGGGAGGGGTGTCCGGGGGGGGGGTGATTGGCAATCACCGAGGTACAGTGTTGAGTAGTGTAACAGCCGCAGGGAAGGAGGTGTTCCTGGACCTGCTGGTCCGGCAACGGAGAGACCTGTAGCGCCTCCCGGATGGTAGGAGGGTAAACACTCTGTGGTTGGGGTGAGAGCAGTCCTTGGCGATGCTGAACGCCCTTCGCAGACAACGCTTGCTTTGGACAAACTCAATGGAGGGGAGTGAGGAACCGGTGTTGCGTTGGGCAATTTTCACCACCCTCTGCAGTGCTTTCCGGTCGACTGCTCCTTGGTCTTCTTGGAGTTAAGGGCCAGGTTGTTGTCAGCGCACCATGCTGCTAGGAGCTGGACCTCCTCCCTATAGGCCGACTCATCGTTGTTGCTGATGAGGCCAATCACCGTTGTATCATCTGCATACTTGATGATGGTGTTAGTCCCATGTACAGGTGTGCAGTCGTAGGTGAAGAGGGAGTAGAGGAGGGGGCTCAGCACACAGCCCTGTGGAACGCCGGTGTTCAGGGTGAGGGTTGAGGTGTGCTTGTCTAACCTAACAGACTGGGGTCTGTTGGTTAGAAAGTCCAGTATCCAGTTGCAGAGGGAGGGGTCGATGCCCAGGTCACCGAGTTTGATGATCAGATTAGAGGGTATAATGGTGTTGAATGCTGAGCTGTAATCGATGAACAGCATTCTTACGTAAGTGTCTCTGTTGTCGAGGTGGGAGAGGGCGGAGTGAAGTGCCGTTGAGATGGCATCCTCCGTACTCCTGTTCTTGCGGTAGACAAACTGATAGGGATCTAATGTGGGGGGTAGGCAGCCTTTGAGGTGTGCCAGGACCAGCCTCTCGAAGCACTTGGTGATGATGGGAGTAAGTGCAACTGGGCGGAAGTCGTTGAGGCTTGCCGCAGTGGAGTGTTTTGGCACCGGCACGATGGAGGTGGTTTTAAGGTACGTGGGCACAACTGCTTGGGCAAGTGACAGGTTGAAGATGTCAGTCCAGACGTCTGTCAGCTGCGCAGCACAGGCCCTGAGGGCGCGCCCGGGGATGCCGTCAGGGCCAGCAGCCTTACGTGCATTAGTCCTACTCAGTGCCATGTACACGTCGTAGGGGGTGAGTGTGAGGGGCTGGTGATTGACAGTGAGCACCGCCTTGATGGCCATCTCTAGATTGTCCCTGTCAAAGCGGGGACAATCCCATTCCTAAAGGAACATCCTTTAATTCTGAGGCTATGACTCCTAGACATTCCCACTAGTGGAAACATCATGTCCCATCCACTCTATCCAAGCCTTTCACTATTCGGTAAGTTTCAATGAGATATCCCCTCATCCTTCTAAACTTCAGCGAGTACAGGTCCAGTTGGGTCAACGCTCATCATATGTTAACCCACTCATTCCTGGAGAAACACTTTATATTCCTTTATAAACATCTTGAGTTTTATCTGAATGATCCTGGGAAGTTCCATGGCCTTCCAACCAATCCTGGTCAAAAGCTGATCTCATTATCTAAGCCCTGCATTCCCTCTCTCTCCATCCCTCTCCCACCCAAGTCACACCAGGTTCCCGTTCTCAAATAGCAAACAGCTAACAATGGCCTGTTTCCTTTATCATTGTTACTTTTTTGCATACCTTTCATTCATTTGTTCTATATCTCTCTACATCACTGTCTGCATTTCTTGTTTTCCTTTCCCTTAACTAGTCTGAAGAAGAGTCTCAACCCGAAACATTACCCATTCCTTCTCTCCAGTGATATGCCTGTCCTGCTGAGTTACTCCAGCGTTTTGTATCTATCATGCTTTTGAGACTCCTTTTGCCCAGGGAATTGGATAATAATCAATAATAATAATGTGTCGTGTCTGCTTTAAATGAACCAGTTATTCCCACAACAACTTGAAAGGCAGTCAGAAAAATTAAGATCCTTACAAAAACTTTTAGAAATGCTTTCAAGTTGCTCAAGTTTGAGTGTTTTATTTTTGAAACAGTTCATTCATATAGGCATTGTCATTTTAATCTGAACATAGAATCATAGAGTGATACGGTGTAAAAGCAGGCCCTTCAGCCCAACTTGCCCTCATCGGCCAACATGTCCCAGCTATACTAGTCCCACCTGCCTGTGTTTGGCCCATATACCTCCAAACCTGGCCTATCCATGAAAGACGTTCAGATTTTTAGTTTTTTATTGTTCTGTTGATAAGTAAATACAAGTTATCAATTCATATAATAAATATGATGACTAATCTATGCATCTGCCATCCACAAACAGGATGCGGGATGGAAATCTGGTTACTTCTGCAGAGCTTCAATTTGAATACAATGCAATGCTGACTGTAATTAATTTCCTAAATAATGAATTACATACTGCAATTGTGAATGCTTTCAACACTGCCACACGTGTCCAGCGTGCCGTGGCACCTGTTGACCTTGGAACTTTGAATAGAACTGATATTCAAGATATAACTATATGTAAGTAAAAGATTTCAACATTTATAGAGTGATATGGTACTATGGTGGCACAGTGATATAATAATCTGGGGAGCAGAGTTTAAATCTCGCCACATTAGAGGTGAAACTTAAATCTGGGAAAAGAACAATCGGTCTTGGTGATGATGAACCCTGAAATTTACTAAATTGCTGTAAAAATCAATCTGGTCCATGAATGTCCTTCGGGGAAGATGCCTGTCCTGTCATTCTTACCTGCCCGGTTACCAGAATGCTGCCTGAATTAGCGGGTATCACCTATAGGGAGAGGCCGATCAAACTTGGATTGTTTTGTCTGAAACATTGGACCTGATAGAATATATCAAATTATGTGAGACATAATTATGTGAGACATGATTATGTGAGACATGGATAGTCTAGACAGTTAGAAGCACCCCCCCCCCCCCCCCCCAACCCGCCAACTCCCGAGTAGCGATAGATGTTAACACTAGAAAGCAAAGTTTTAAGATAAAAGAGGAAAAATCTAAGGGAAATGTGTGGGGCAGTTTTTTTACAGAGGGTGATGAGTGCCTGGAAAGTGTTGCCTGGGATGGTGGTAGAGGAAGATACGATTGTGGCATTTAAGACGTTTTTAGATAGGCACATGGATATGGAATTAACAGAGGAAAAGAGATCATGTGCAGGCAGATGAGATTAGTTGAACTTGGCATCGTTCATTATGGGCATTATGGGTCGAAGGGTCTGTCCCTGTGCTGTACATTTCTATGTATTTCTACGATCAATCTCAACTTCCTCACTGCAGCTTGATTAATTTTACATGATATCAAGAAATAGTTCTGAGTACTGAAAGCAGGGAAAGCGTTGGGAGCAGATAGCATCCCCGTTTTGTCCCTGAAGGCAATAACTAGCTGGGCCTCTACGTAAGGTGATTAATACAATCACAACACTGGCACCAACTCAATAGTGTAGAAATTGCCCAGGTAGATCCGATTCACAAAATTCAGGACAAATTCAGTTTGCACCTGTCCCACATAGGAAACCTGAACGGAAACCTCTGGAGACTTTGCGCCCCACCCAAGGTTTCCGTGCGGTTCCCGGAGGTTGCAGGTAGTGGAAGCAGGTAGGGAGACTGACAAAAACCTTCGGGAACCGCACGGAAACCTTGGATGGGGCACAAAGTCTCCAGAGGTTTCCGTTCAGGTTTCCTAAATGGGACAGGGGCATTATTACTGTCCAGTCAAGGAGATCAAAGTTGTCATCAACAACGCTGTCAAGTGGCCATTTGTCCAGTTTGGATTTTGTCAGGACTAGCTGCCTGCAAATCTCATCACAACCTTGGTTCAAACATTGACAAAAGAGCTTAAATCCAGATTGCCCTGTATTATTAAGGCAACTGACATCACAGGTAAAATACTAAAGTGATTGCAGTCATAACTGATCAAGGTCAAAGTCAAATTTATTCATCACATGCAACCGAAGGTGCAGTGAAATGAATTTGCCAGCAGCGATACACTTAAAAAAGAACACACAATACACTATAGAATTAAACACAAACATCCACCACAGCATTCTTCACTGTGGTGGAAGGCAAAAAGAGTTCAGTCTGTCCTCCTCCTTTGTTCATCTGTGGTCAGGGCCATGAACCCTCCGTAATCGGCGCTACAGACGGCCCGATGTACAGGCCCTCTCGTCAGGAAGATCTAAACTCCGATGTTGGGATTGTTGAACACACACTTGGAGCGCCTGAATCGGCACTTTCCTATTGGAGACCGCGACTTCAGGATGCAATAGGCCGCAGGCTGGTGGTCAGAGCTCTTCTCCGGCGATCCCTGGCAAGGGATCCCAGACTCTGAATGGCAAGTCCACACCACGCCCGCGGCTAGAAGCTCCGCAGACCACATCCTCATGATGCCAAAGTCACCCGGCCAGCGATCGGAGCACTCCTTTCTGGTGACCTCCGGCAAGGATTCGCCCGCTCCACAAAGGAAAACTCGATGCTACGCCGGCTGCTGCAGCTCTGGGCCCATCTCCGGGAAACGACGCTCCAATCCAAGCTGTTAGGCCGTGAGAGGGGAGGCGGAGAAGCGACATGGCAAAAGTTGCCTCTCCATATAACCATATAACAATTACAGCACGGAAACAGGCCATCTCGGCCCTACAAGTCCGTGCCGAACAATTATTTTCCCCTAGTCCCATCTACCTGCACTCAGACCATAACCCTCCATTCCTTTCCCATCCATATACCTATCCAATTTATTTTTAAATGATAAAATCGAACCTGCATCCACCACTTCCACTGGAAGCTCATTCCACACAGCTACCACTCTGAGTAAAGAAGTTCCCCCTCATGTTAACCCTAAACTTCTGTCCCTTAATTCTGAAGTCATGTCCTCTTGTTTGAATCTTCCCTACTCTCAATGGGAAAAGCTTGTCCACGTCAACTCTGTCTATCCCTCTCATTATTTTAAAGACCTCTATCAAGTCCCCCCTTAACCTTCTGCGCTCCAGAGAATAAAGACCTAACTTATTCAACCTTTCTCTGTAACTTAGTTGCTGAAACCCAGGCAACATTCTAGTAAATCTCCTCTGTACTCTCTCTATTTTGTTGACATCCTTCCTATAATTGGGCGACCAAAATTGTACACCATACTCCAAAATTGGTCTCACCAATGCCTTGTACAATTTTAACATTACATCCCAACTTCTATACTCAATGCTCTGATTTATAAAGGCCAGCACACCAAAAGCTTTCTTTACCACCCTATCTACATGAGATTCCACCTTCAGGGAACTATGCACAGTTATTCCTAGATCCCCCTGTTCAACTGCATTCCTCAATTCGCTACCATTTACCATGTACGTCCTATTTTGATTTGTCCTGCCAAGATGTAATACCTCACACTTATCAGCATTAAACTCCATCTGCCATATTTCAGCCCATTCTTCCAAATGGCCTAAATCTCTCTGTAGACTTTGGAAATCTACTTCATTATCCACAACACCACCTATCTTAGTATCATCTGCATACTTACTAATCCAATTTACCACACCTTCATCCAGATCATTGATGTACATGACAAACAACAGTGGACCCAACACAGATCCCTGAGGCACCCCACTAGTCACCTGCCTCCAACCTGACAAACAGCCATCCACCATTACTCTCTGGCGTCTCCCATTCAGCCACTGTTGAATCCATCTTGCTACTCCTGCATTTATACCCAACAATTGAACCTTCTTAACCAACCTTCCATGAGGAACCTTGTCAAAGCCCTTACTAAAGTCCATATAGACAACATCCACTGCTTTACCCTCTTCAATTTCCCTAGTAACCTCTTCAAAAAATTCAAGAAGATGTCAAACATGACCTTCCAGGCACAAATCCATGTTGACTGTTCCTAATCAGACCCTGTTTATCCAGATGCTTATATATATTATCTCTAAGTATCTTTTCCATTAATTTGCCCACCACTGAAGTCAAACTTCTCCGTCGAGGGTGACTGAAGAAAGGTTTCCCCCTTTCCCCCACCATACAAGACACACAAAGAAACACCCAAAACAACCACTTAGACAAACAAAAACAAAAATCTAAATAACGAACTCGCTGCTGGCAGGGCAACCGACTCACAATGTCCCCAACTGAGTTCTGATGTAAAGAATTATGATTGTGAATGTCAAAGAACAATCACGTCAGCCCAAGGTTATTACTGCTCAAGATCCTCAGGGTAATTTCCTATCTCGGACCATTTTCACAAAAATGCCAGGTAAAGGCCTTTAATAAAGGGTTTACTTTAATAATTAGGTTCCCTTATCAAGTAACCTATCATAAACATCCTGGGGGGTTCCCACTAACCAGACATGAACATGGAGCAGCCACATCAATGCCATCATAGAATGTTTATTCTGCAGTGAGTGACTCACCACTGACTGCCCAAGGACGTTCAACCTTTCACAAGATGAAAGTCAGGAATATAATGGGATTCTCAACAAAGGGTTGGATGAATGCAGCTCCAAGAATTCTCAAGAAACATCAGAGAGGAAGCAGCCCCTTTGATGGGTACCTCTTCCCCCATTCATTTTGACACACAGTGATTGCAGTGTGTGCCATCTACAAAATATATTGCAGTTTCTCTGGGACAGCGCTTAACAAAAATGTGACCTCCTACTACATTAGAGGAAAATAGGGAACAGGTGCATGGGAATACCATCTCAGGGTTTCCTTGCAAGTGTCATAATATCGTGCTTTGGAAATATGTAATTGGTTCATCATCATCACAGGGACTAAATCTTGGAACTGCTGACCCAATCCTTTAAACCAGAGATGGACACAAAATGCTGGAGGGACAGGCAGCATCTCTGGAGAGAAGGAATGAGTGACATTTTGGGTCGAGAACCTTCTTCAGACTGCTTTCAGACTCCCGTCTGAAGAAGGGCCTCGACCTGAGACGTCACCCATTCCTTCTCTCCAGAGATGCTGCCAACTTGGGCATTGATAATACTTTCACCAAATATTCTACAGAGGTTATGGGCAATTTATGTCACACATGTTAACAATGTCCAGGTCTGGGTAAAATGCATTAAAATGATTTTTGTCTGATTTATTAACGTGGGTCCCCCCAGGCAAATATCAAATGGGTCATTGTCAAACAAAAAACCCCAGTAATTACGTAATCTTGTAAACATAAATCTAAATTAGATTCAAATGGTTAGCATTGCTTTATACTTCAGCAAATGTGTGCATGAAGTTAGTTTTAAGTAAACAACCGACATGCCATTGAACAACTCAGAATAATAGTAGAGATTCTCAAGGTGACATTCGTTCAGATTTTCCTTTGATATTAGCTGTAAAAAGTTTGGAAATACCCAAACTTCCACAATTACTTTTCAAAGCATTTATCATAAATGTTTCCCTTTCCGAAATATTATTGATAATAAATCCATTATTTCCCGATTCTGAATTGACACACAGCCTTAAAATACAGAACATTTTCTTTTTTATTTCAGTATCGAACGAACAGTTATTGGGTTACTTCAGCTGCAACGACTCTATATATGCTGGTTATGTGGTTGTGTGGGATGAGCAAAATGGAGTCATTTGCCGATCACCCTGTGACATGAATTACTGTATGAATCAAGCAGAGTGCCAGCATCTGCTGACTGGACCTTCGTGCAAGTATAAAGACATATATTTTTTAATATTGAGTAGTTGTTTGAGACTGCAAGGAAATTAATTTTAAGTGCATGCATTTTGTCGTGTTATAAGCTAATCTCATTAATAATTTGTACGGTTCTTTTCAAAAGCTGTTCTCTATGGTATAATGAAAAAGATCATTGCATAATGCACCAAAAGGTTTCCAGAAATAATTCTAGTAACTGAGCCAGGTGCTGCATTTCTCAATGTTATACCATACTAGACCAAGTGGGACCCGTTGGGCCACATTCCTCCACTCGCCCATTCCCCCAATGCAACCTGTTTCCACCACTCACCCGTTCACCCAACGTAACCTGTTTGCCAAACGCAATATTCCACCACTCACCCATAGCCCCCAACTGCGCAGGCACGGCTCATTTCCCCTGGTCCCCCAACACTCCCCTCCTCTTCGCCCTCCATTTTCGCTCCCATTTCTTCCTCCCCTCCTCCACTTCCTCCACACCTCTCCCTCCCTCTCCTTTCCCCTACCCTCAGTCACTCCCCCCACCCTCCTTAATCCCTCTCCCCTCCCTACCACCCTGACCCGTTGGGCCCTGTTCCCCAACACAATATTCCACCACTCACCCGTTCCCCCAACACAGCCCATTCCCCCAACGCAATATTCCGCCACTCACCCATAGCCCCCAACTGCGCAGGTGCAGCTCATATACTCCCTCCCCCTCCTCTTCACCCTCCCTCTTCCCTCTTCTCTCTCCACTCCCTCCCTCAGCTGTCCCTCTCTCTCCTTTTCCCTACCCTCAGTCACTCCCTCCTTCACCTCTCCCCTATCGCACCCACAAAACACAATGTTTAAATAACATTTCTTGTCCTCCCCTCCTCCACTCCCTCCCTCTCCTTGAAACAATGTAACAAATCTCTCATTGCACTGGGTGGAACACTGTTAATTGGCAGCACACGTAACTGAGATCCCATTGTGATGTCATTGTCGGGTGGAGCACTATTTACGGCCAGCTTATGTAAATGGTATCCCATTATGACGTTATGGCTGCAAACTGCCAGTAACTGCCACAACACAAAATTTTAAACGTCAATAACATAAAAATTGTAGAGCTATCGTGTACCATTTTGGCGTAGCTCAGATAACGAAAAGCTGCTGGCAAACAAGCAAATAGACTCACTCAAAGACAAGATGAGAGTTTTAGTAATAAACTAGACAAGTGGGAGCCATTAGGTCCCTGTTACACAGGAGGCCTGGCCCCCATTGTAACCCGTTCCCCAATGCAATATTCCACCACTCACCCAGAGTCCCCACGGGAGGCCTGGTCCCCCAACGCAACCCATTCCCCAAGGCAATATTTCAACACTCACCTGTTTCTACAACGCAACCCGTTCCCCCAACGCAATATTCCACCACTCACCCATAGCCCCCAACTGCGCAGGGACTGCTCATTTCACCTTATTTACCCTCCCTCATTTTTAAACTTTTATAAAATGCACTGGCACGTTCTAGCTAGCAGAACTCGGTGTACTTGAATAACAACAATGTTGCTAGCAGGACTAAAATCCCATTGTGACATCATAGCTGTAAGCACAGGGAAGAATTTTTTCTCAAATTGGGGTTTTGTAAATCTAAAAATGTTAATGACATGTGAAATATAACATCAATCTGAACGAAACTTGACACAAACCACCATAGGACAATAGTGAGTAAGGTGGTTCAAAATGTTAGTGATATCATGTACCATTTTGGCGTAGTTCCTGGATCACATGGAGATAGACAGATAGACAGATAGACAGATAGAAACAAACAATATGAGAGTTTTAGTAATATAGTAATTTAGTAATTTAGTAATATAGATCAATTGGGACCCATTGGGCCCCTATCACACAGGAGGCCTGGTCCCCCAACACATCCCATTCCCCCAATGCAATATTCAATTACTCAACCATAGAACCAATGGGAGGCCTGGTCCCCCAACGCAATCTGTTCCCCAAGGCAATATTCCACCACTCATCTGTTTCCCCAACCCAACCCATTCCCCCAGCACAATATTTGAGCACACACCCATAGCACCAAACTACACAGGGGCTGATCATTTCTCCTATTTACCCTTCCTCATTTTAAACTTTTAAAAAAATTCAGTGTTCTGTGACTTTAAATGCATTTGAACCTGCTAAAGTTAGCAGCACTGTGTGTACTTGGATAGCAACAATGTTGCGAACAGGGCTACAATCCCATTGTGACATCATAGCTGTAAGCACAAGGAAGACATTTTTCTCAAATTGGGTTTTTGTAAATCTAAAAATGTCAATAACTTGCGACATTTAATATCAACATGAACAAAACATGACACAAAACAACCACAGGACAATTGTGATTAAGGTGGTGGCAATATTTTAGCGCTACCGTGTACCGACGTAGGTCCAAGATCACATACGCATAGATATAGATAGATAGAAACAAGATGAGACTTTTAGTAATACACTAGACCTGGTACATGGATAGGAAGGCTTAGAGGGATCCTAGACTAAGTGTCACACGGGAGGCCTGGTTCCCCAATGCAACCCGTTCCCCAATGCAATATTGCACCACTAACCCATAGCCCCATGGGAGGCGTGGTCCCCCAACTGAAGCCATTCCGGAACGTAAGATTCCAGCACTCCCCTGCCTCCCTCAGCAGTGGATTTTAAAATAAATTCCAATTTCACCTCCCCTGCCTGCTGCAGCAGTTCCAATTGCAATACCAGTTGGCACTCCTCCTCCTGTTGAATTCGCCCTCCCCTCCTGTTGAACGACTAAGGTCAGAGTGACCTATGAATAATTTTAACACTAAATTTCTTGTGAAAGTTTTTAAAGCTTTAATCACAAATAACTTGTGAAATATAGAATCCAATCTTAAGTGAACCTGATCACTGCCTGGAGAGGGAAAATGCGTCAGAATATGTAAAAATGTGTGTGCTACTGCGTAGTGTTTTGGCGAAAATATAAAAACACACACATATACACATGTACAAGATGAGAGTTTTAAAGTTATATATACTCGACCAAGTCCAACACACCCGTTCCCTACCCATAGCCCCCATGGGAGGTGTGGTCCTCCAACTCAAGCTATTTCCCAATGTAAGCTTCCAGCACTCCACACTTCCCTCAGCAGTGGGCTTTGAAAACATTCCAATTGCACTTCCCCTGTGTGTTGCAATAGCAATTCACCCTCCCCCTCCTGTGAGGTGAAAAGTTCAGAGTGTTCCTGTGTCGCAGCATTGTATCGAAGTGTGTTGGAAGCTGGCAGGAATTATTTGAATGATTTTAATCAAAAATGTGAATCTGAATATGTCTGCTCCCCCAACAGTTGCTCCCATTGCAATATTCCACTACTCAGCCATTCCCCCAATGCAACTTATCCCGTTCCTGAATGTAAGAATCCAGCACACACCTTCCTCCCTCAGCAGTTCCAACTGCAATACCAATTGGGCGTTCCCCTCTTGTTGAAAAATCCCATTGAGGTGAAAAGTTCAGAGTGTTTATGTCTTGCAACTTTGTATTGAAGTGTGTTGGAAGCTTGAAGGAATGATTTTAACAGTATAATTCTTGTAAAAGTTGGCATTTTTTAAACTTTAATCGTGAATAACGTGAAATATAGGATGAAATCTTCAGTGAAGCTGATCACTGCTAGCTGAGCCATTGTAACGTCATCAGTTGAAGCTGGTCATTTTAAATTCAAAGTATTTTTGATTTTTTTAAACTTTAATCAGTAATAAGTCGAGAATCAGTCGAGAAATAAAGCATAAAGTGTTCAATGAAGGTGACTCTGCCTAGAAGGGAAAAATGTGAATCAGAATATGTAAAAATGTAATCGTTACCATGTAGTGTTTTTGTGAAGATGTAAAGGCAACCACATATACACACACATATGCACACACATATACACACACATATGCACACACATATACGCACACATATACACACATACAAGATCAGACTTTTAATAAGTATATGAAGAGAGAGAGAGAGTGAGAGAGAGGGAGAGGGGGGGAGAGAGAGGAGGGGGAGGGCGGGGTTCCATCTCGACTGCTGGTGCTGTCTGTATGGAGTTTGTACGTTCTCCCCATGACCTGTGTGAGTTTTCTCCAAGATCTTCGGTTTCCTGTTTCCACGCTGTATCACTAAAACTAAAACCAGTGACTAGTGGTGTGCCTCAGAGATCAGTGCTGGGCCCATTGATGTTTGTGGTTTATATGAATGATTTGGATGAGAATGTACAAAGCATTATTAGTAAGTTTGCATATGACACTAAAATACTATAGCTATGACACCTGGCTTTTGACCCCATCCCCCCATCACCAGTACCATCCTATTGGAATTTGGTCCAGCCCCTGAGGTATTGCATTGATATTACTTTCAATTATGAATTGCAACTCAATTGTGGCTTATTTCCCGCACTGTTGAAACAACTAAGTCTAGAAATCTTGCTCATCCTCAGCCTCCCTAACCACAATTTTCTGCAACTACTACCTTGTTAGGGCCATGAAGAATTTTCAGGCATATTATTTCCTGACTGCCACTTATCTGTGCATGTTCAACAAATCACAAATGTGAGAACTGTAATTGAATTCATTGTGTGCAGGTGATGATGATGATAAGCTTTTAAGGTGATATCTCAAAGTTTACATAGACTTTGGCACGGCAGTTGTCAAGCTACCACATGGCAGACTGATCTCAACAGTTAGTTTACATGGGATGCAGGCTAAGCTTTCCAATTTGATACAAAATTGGCTTGCAGATAGGGTAGTGATTTGACATGTTTTTCCAACACTTGTAACAAGTTGTGTGCGACAGGGATTGGTGCTAGGTCCACTTCTGTTTGATATTTCTATTTACAATTTTGATGTTTATTTATGTGGCATGGTTAATAAGTTTGCGGATCACACTAGAATTGGTGGTATGGTGGAGTGTAAAGGAGGTTTCCCAAGATAAACTGGGGCAATACTCTGAAGAGAATCCAAATGTTTTAATTGAAAATTTAAAGAGATTTTAAGAAATACACTAGGGAAAGAGAGTAACTGGAAAGAAAATAGAGCCCCTCAGAAATCAAAGTGGTCATTTACGTGTAGAGCTGCAGGAGATGGGCAAGGTCCTCAATGATCCTTCGTGAATATTTCTCCTGTTTTTACTGTGGCGAAGGTTGCAGGTAGTGGACGGTAAGACCTTTTTTTCACCCAGTTTTATTCCACCAGGGAGGTCTTACCCTCCACTGCCTGCAACCACCTTCAACTAGCATCACAACCGGCTTCGACTAAAAAATTACCGATTTTTAAAACGGCAACTTATTTTTAGTCGCGGTCGGTTTTGAATTTTTTGAAATAATCGCCGGAACATAGAAGAAACGGAAACCACTTTTGACCATTAGGGAGACTGACAAAAATCTCCGGGAACCTCCGGGAACCGCACGGAAACCTTCGGTGGGGCGCAAAGTCTCCAGAGGTTTCCGTTCAGGTTTCCTAAGTGGGACAGTAGCATAAGGAACCTCAGACAGTTAAGATAGTAACTCAGCGGGACAGGCAGCATCTCTGGAGAGAAGGAATGGGTGATATTTCAGGTTGAAACTCTTCTTCAGAGCCGAAATGTCACCCATTCCTTCTCTCCAGAGATGCTGCCTGTCCCGTTGAGTTACTCCAGCTTTTTGTGTCTATCTGCAGTTCGTTACTACACATTCAGACAGTTAATGCAGTTGTCTTGAGTATATTAAAGATGGCCTAGAGCATTTGAAGGTCAATAAATCTCCTGGGCCTGATTAGACATCTGGGAAGCTACAAAAAAAATGGTGAAAGTCCTAGTCGAGATATATGAATCATCATTTGTCACGGGTGAGGTCATGGATGACTGGAGGTGGCTAATGATGTCCCTCTATTTAAAAAGGATTGCAAGTAAAAGCCTGTAAATGATAGACCAGTGAGCCTCATAGCGACGGTAGGCAATTGACTGGAGAGAATTGTGAAGCGTAAGATCGACAGGGGCCGATTAGGGATGCTTTTGATGTGGGAGATCACGTTTTATGAAATTGATTGACTTTTTTGAAGAAGTAAACAAAAAGGCAGACACGGCAAGGCCGTAGATATTGTCTACATGGACTTCAACAAGCCTTTGATAAGGTTCCGCATGGTTTGGTTTGGCAAGTTAGATTGCACGGCATTCATGGAGAGCTAGCTACCTGCCACAAAATTGTTTTCATGGAAGGAACCAGAGGGTGGCGGTGGAAGGTTGTGTTTTAGACTGGAAACCTGTGACTAGTGGTGTGCCTCAGAGATCAGTGCTGGGTCCATTGTGTTTGTGGTTTTTATTAATGATTTGGATGTGAATGTACAAAGCATTATTAGTAAGTTTGCATATGACACTAAAATACTGTAGATGATATCGTAGACAGTGAAGATGGTTATCAAAATTTACAGCAGGATCTTGATCAGCTGTGGAATAGGGTTGATGTGGCAAATTCAGTTTAATGCAGATACGTGCATGGTCTTGTATTTGGGAAGTCAAACCAGGCCAGGATCTTCACAGTGAATATGAAGGGCCCTGGGGAGTGTAATTGAGCAGTGGAATCTACAACAGGTAGATAGTTCTTTGAAAGTGGCATCACAGGTTGATAGGATAGTAAAGAAGGATGTTGATCCATTGGCCTTCACAGCATAAAGTATAGAAGTCAGGACATCGTGTTAGGGTATAAAGTATAGAAGTTGGGACATCATGTTACAATTGTACAAGACATTGGTGAGGCCACATTTGGAGTATTGTGTTTAGTTTTGTTCATCCTGCTGTATGAGGCTGAGGGGTGATCTTTATAGAGGTGTATAGAATCACGATGGGAATAGATGGGGTGAATACAGTGAGTCTTTAACTCAGGGCCTGGAACCAAGAACCAGAGGACATAGGTTTAAGGGGAGATTGGCAAGATTTAATGTGAACCCGAGAGGCAACTATTGCACTCAGAGAATGGTGGGTATACTGCCAGAAGGGATAGTTAAGGCAGGAACTATAATGTCATTTAAAGGACACTTGAAGAGCCAGGTGAGTAGAACAGGTTTAGAGGGATGAGCGGACAAACACAGGCAAATGGGACCAGCTTAGAAGGGGTATCTTGGTCAGCATGGACAAGGGCCTGTTTCCGCGTTGTATCTCTAAAACTAAAACTAAGCGTGTAAACAGGTCCTTTGGCGAGTCCGCACTGACCAGCAATCCCCGCACATTAACACTATCCTATGCACACTAGGGCCAATTTACACATACACCAAGCCAATTAACCTACATACCTGTAGGTCTTTGGAGTGTGGGAGGAAACCGAAGATCTCAGAGAAAATCCACGCAGTCACAGGGAGAAGTTACAAACCTGAAGTTTTCAACATGTTGAAAAATTAGCGGCGACTAGAATGAAGCCGCCATGGAGAGTAGCGAGAATTCTCGTGCCGTAGGTGGGTCGCCAGGAGGTCCTAATGGTTTGCCATGAGGTTGAAGGTTCTCGTAGGTTATAGCCGGTGCTGACCGGTGAATTTAATTAGCTCATTGGGAAAAAAGGTAAGCAGTAATTTTCAGAACCAAGGACAGCCGACCGGTAATGTTAAATGTCCGCTGAGCTTCACAGCCATGTATCTCTGGCTTCTTAAAGGTTGTCTCCACTCCTTCTCCCCACTTCCCCTCCTTCTCTCCCCCTTCTCCCCCCCCCCCCCCCACCCTATTTTAAAGGACTTACCGTACACTCTGCTTTAGCCGCCTTTTAACAGCACCAACCTTCCTGTTCATCGCGGTGTGTGTGTGTCTGTTTCACCTTGGCTTTGCACCGTGTGAATTTCACTCAGACAGCGCTCCCCCCCGCTTGTCCTGTCCCCCGCTTGCATAACGGGCTGGTGAAGGAAGCGATGTGTGTGTGTGTATGTTCCACTTGACAGTCGCCGGCAGTTGCCTGAAAAATCGCCTAGATGATTTCTTACAATGTTATTGAGTCTGTAAGGTTTGAGTTATAAGGAAAGGCTGGATAGGCTGGGTCTTTTCTCCCTGGAGCGAAGTGGCGTGGGGTGCCTTTGCAGAAGATTATAAAATCATAAGCGGCATCAATAAGGTGAATAGCCATTGTTTTTTCCTCCCGGGTAGGGCAGTCTAGAACTAGACGGCATGGGTTTAAGGTGAGAGTGGAAAGATTTAAAAGGAACATTAGGTACACACACTATGGTGCATATGTGGAATGTGCTGCCGGAGGAAGTGGTTGAGGTGGGTACAAATAAAACATTTACAAGACATTTGGTACATGGATAGGAAGGTTTAGAGGGATATGAGACAGACACCAGCAAGTAAGACTTGGTCAGCTTGGACAAGTTGGGATGATGAGTTTGTTGCCATGCCTTCAGATTCATCCCATTATTATGTCTGTTCATCACTTAAACATTTCCAAACACATGTTTAAGATATATCAAACGCCACTGAAGATCAATGGGTTTGCCTCAGCTTTGCCTCTAAATCACAATGTTAATTTTCAAATCACATTTAAAAAAATAAGCACAACTTCAGCTCAGCTGTTCAATGTTGCACTGATCTATTGGTCAAAACATTGAAATAAGGCCCCTTCAATCAATCAATCAATCAATCAGTTTTATTTGTCACTTGCACTTATGTATTGAATGAATGAGTTTGCCAGCAGCAGTACATTAAAAAAGAACACACAATACACAATATAAATTTACATAAACATCCACCACAGCATTCATCACTGTGGTGGAAGGCACAAAAATTGGCCAGTCCTCCATTTTCCCCCGTGGTCGGGACCTCAACCCTCCGCTACGGGCGTCCAGATGTACCGACAAGGTAAGTCCAAGTAAGTCCTGAATCTGTGCCTCCCCACCGGAGACCGCGGCTTCAAGGTGGTGTAGGCCGCAGGCCGGCGGTCGAAGATTTAAAGTTTCTACAGCCAGAAGCACCGCAGACCGCAGGGCCGGCGGTCAGAGCTCCTCTCCAGGGACCCCAGGCGAGGGACCCTGCTGGATTGGTGGCATTGAAGATCCCAGGCATTATTTCAAGAAAAAGGTGGAGAGTTAAACTTAGTTTCTTGGCCAATATATACATCTCAATCAACCTCATTAAACAAGTTTATTTAGTTATTATTACGTTGCTGTTGTGTTCAAAGCTGTGAGCAAATGGACAATACTTAAAAAAGCACCTTAAAAAAACTCTTATGGGTCTGTCCTACTTACGCAATTTTTCCGGCGACTGCCAGCACCCGTGATAGGTCGTTGTAGGTCGCTGAAAATGTTCAACATGTTGAAAACCCAGCGGCGACCAGAACAAGGTACGACTCCTTGGGCGACTACTCACGACCATACTGGCTTCACCCATGACGCCGAGGTGTCGCCTGTATGGTCGTGAGTAATCTCCTCAGTCGCCCAAAGAGTTGTAGCGTCATTCTGGTCATGTTGAAAATTTTCAGCGACCTGCAACGACCTATTACGGGTACCGGCAGTCGCCGAAAAAGTCGCATAAGTGCGACAGGCCCATTAGGAACTCAAAAGTTAAGATAAACATGCTAATCTTTTAACTTGATATTTTGCCAGTCCCTAATGCTGCTGTGTTTTTTCCAGATGCGTTCCACACACAATATATTCTAGCTTCGGTGACCACTGCGAACATCTATCATTGAATCTCAGAGCATTTTTTGGCATTCTGTTCGGAGCTTTAGCATTCTTGTTGTTACTGATGTTAGCCATATTTTTTATTGTGTGGAAGTGCAAATCAAATGGACGGAACAGATTGATAAATGACACAAACAGGTACATTATTCTTTATATTGATTCAAATTATGCAGAATTACGTGGAAGATGTACCTTTGTTACTGTGTATCCAATGTTATTAATTTCCATGTGTTTGAGAAGGAATTGCAGATGCTGGAAAATCGAAGGTAGACAAAAGTGCTGGGAAACTCAGCGGGTGCAGCAGCATCTATGGAGCGAAGGAAATAGACAACATTTTGGACCAAAACCCTTCTTCAGACTGATGTAGGGTGGGGAGAAGAAAGTAAAAAGGAAGAGGAGGAGCCTGATGGCTGAGGGAGAGCATAGAGGGGGAGGAGACAGTAAGGGCTACCGGAAATTGGAGAATTTAATGTTTATGCCGCTAGGGTGCAGACTGCCCAAGGGAATATGAGGTGCTGCTCCTCCAATTTCCGGTGGTGCTCACTCTGGCCATGGAGTAGGCACTACCATACACCTGGACCATTTCCGACACTTCCCTACCATTTCTTGACCTCACTATCTCCATCGCAGGTGATAGACTTCTGACCGACATCCACTATAAACCCACTGACTCCCATGGCTACCTTAACTACTCTCCTTCCCACCCTGCTTCCCGTAAGGACTCCATCCCCTACTCCCAATTCCTCCGTCTATGCCGCATCTGCTCCCAGGATGAGGTATTTCGCATCAGGGCATCAGAAATGAACTCATTCTTCAGGGAACAGGGGTTCCCCTCCCCCACTATAGATGAGGCTCTCACCAGGATCTCTTCCATACCCCATAACACTGCTCTCTCTCCCCATCCCCCCACTCGTAACAAGGGCAGAGTCCTCCTAGTCCTCACCTTTCACCCCACTAGCCGTCACATACAACAAATAGTCCTCCGTCATTTTCGCCACCTCCAACGTAACCCCACCTCTCGCCAGATCTTCCCATCTCCCCCCTGTCTGCTTTCCGCAAAGACCACTCCCTCCATAACGCCAAGGTCAATTCTTCCCTTCCCTCTCGCACCATCCGCTCCCCAGGCACTTTCCCTTGCAACCGCAAGAGATGCTACACTTGTCGCTTTACCTCCCCCCTCGACTCCATTCAAGGACCCAAGCAGTCGTTCCAGGTGCAACAGAGGTTCACCTGCATCTCCTCCAACCTCATCTATTGCATCCACTGCTCTAGATGTCAGCTGATCTACATCGGTGAGACCAAGCGTAGGCTTGGCGATCGTATCACCGAACACCTCCGCTCGGTCCGCATCAACCAACCTGATCTCCTGGTGGCTCAGCACTTCAACTCCCCCTCCCATTCCGAATCTGACCTCTCTGTCCTGGGCCTCCTCCATGGCCAGAGTGAGCACCACCGGAAATTGGAAGAGCAGCACCTCATATTCCGCTTGGGCAGTCTGCACCCTCGCACCCTCGCGGCATAAACATTGAATTCTCCAATTTCCAGTAGCCCTTGCTGTCTCCTCCCCCTCTGAGCTCTCCATCAGCCCTCGGGCTCCTCCTCTTCCTTTTTCCTTTCTTCTCCCCACCCTACATCAGTCTGAAGAAGGGTTTCGGCCCGAAACATTACCTAATTCCTTCGCTCCATAAATGCTTATTCATTTTCATGTTCATCACCAAAACCAGGGTGTGCTGTAAACTAAAACTGCAGTCAGTCAGAATTGTAATTACAACAGTTGATAATGAAAGAACAATTAACTGTAGGTTTTGATTTGTTTATAAATGAAAATACATTTCTTAAAAATTAGATTTTGATTTATTATTGTCATGTGTACCAATGTACTGGGCTTTGCATGCTATCCAAACAGATGAGGTAATAAAACCAAGAAAACACAAGTGCAATAGTCAGAGCATAGGGGAAGATACAGAATTGAGAATATAGTTCTCAGCATTGTAGTGCATCAGTTTTACAGACAAAGCCCAAAGTTCATAATCAAGTAGAGGTGAATTGGACTGTACCATAGTTTATGAAAGGACCGTTCAGAAGTCTGAAACATTTGGGAAGTAGCTGTTCCTGAATCTGGTAGTGTGTGCTTTCAAGCCTCTGTACCGTCTGCTGGATGGGAGAAGGAGAAAAGAGCAGCAGTGCATGGTTCAGTTGTTCAACACCAAGATGTGGGAATCGGGGCTCCATCCAGAGCAGCAACTTATATGCTGGCCATTAGTGAGGACTGATAGCGTTGCTCTGTCTTTTGAGTCCTAAAGTCACCCTCGTCACCCCGTACTGGATCTGATAGAAGCCGCCGTCTCCTCCTCTTGTGTAGGAAGGAACTGCAGATGCTAGTTTAAACCGAAGATAGACACAAAAAGCTGGAGTAACTCAGCAGGACAGGCAACATCCCTGGAGAGAAGGAATGGGTGACGTTTCAGGCCAACACCCTTCTTCAGACAGGTTAGGGTTAAGGGAAACAAGAGATGCAGATGAAGATGTGGAGAGATAAAGAACAATGAAAGAAAGATATGCAAAAAAGTAACGATGATAAAGGAAACAGGCCATTGTTAGCTGTTTGTAGGGTGAAAATGAGAAGCTAGTGTGACTCAGGTGGGGGAGGTTTAGAGGGAGAGGGAATGCTGAGGCTACCTGAAGTGAGAGAAATCAATATTCATACCACTGGGCTGTAAGCTGCCCAAGCGAAATATGTTTCCCTTATCCCTAACCAGTCTGAAGAAGGGTCTGGACCCGAAACGTCAACCATTCCTTCTGTCCAGAGATGCTGCCTGTCCCACTGAGTTACTCCAGCTGTTTGTGTCTCCTCCTCTTTGTCTGGCTACACATTTTCCCCAGCCTGAGATTTATCAATTGTAACAAACTCAGTGCTAATTGTGATATCGCCAGCTCAGCTGTTGCAAGCCCATGTGTTGGCACCAACAACCCAGCACACGAGGTGATGCATCTCTGTATGTTATGCCATAATGAGCCCTTTTATGAACATGAGTGCCAATGCTCCTTGCTCCTCAAAGTTCCATCATCTCAGACATCAGTCAGGAATGTGACAGGATGTTCTCTATTTGCATGATAGAACACACCTCCAACAAGACTGAGTACCTAGAATAAAGCAGCTATTTTGAGCAGTATGCCATCTTGCACCACCACCGCACAGTTGCTTCAATGGGTATCTCAACAAACTGCAGTGCACTTGCTTGCCAAGGCTATTCCATTATAAACCTCCCCCCCCCCCTCTCTCTCTCTAAGACCAAGACCTCTACCACATGAAGGACAAATACAGCAAGTGCATGGGGACACCACACCATACACCATCCTGACATGGAAATGTATTTCAGTTTCGACATCATCATAGCTGGATTTCACTGCTGAGGTGTACCTTCATGAGAAAATGTATAACTTCTTAGCAGGGCAGCTCCCAGCAGTTTTTTAAGGAAATCGGCAATGAGCAGTAAATAGCAGATACTGAAAATGTTTTGGGGCAAGTTTACATCTGAGTTTCATATTATCTTATATTTAATCAATGTAAGTGTGGTACGTTCTGTCCACCCTCCATATTGTCTACATGGTAGTGACCTTGGACATTATCTAGTTATCCCAAGTATTCCATATTTGACCCTCCCCATAGACCTTTAAAAATTGTTATCCAACTTCTAAAGGGTTCAAAACTTTCTGAAGGGACCCACCTCTTCCTCTTGGGCCAGAGAATGCGAAAAACCTGCTGTAGCTCTAGGCAGGCTTCTGATAGTTGAATCATTAGGTTTATTGACAGCTCAATATTGTTTTGCAGCATTGGAGATGTGGATCGGCAAATATTTTCTTGGCAAACTAGTCCATGTAAGTATTTTAATCACAATCTTATATGTTGATACACGGGCCTCTCCAGGTAGATATTTGATCTTTGATCTCATGTTAAATGTTGCCATTGTATAGTTATTGCATTGCTTTAAATACTTTTACATTTTGTCATGGTAGAGTTTATGATGGATTAACTGAATAGTGGGGTTCATTTCAACTATTTAGCAAGCCAAAAGCACTTTTAGTTTAGTTTAGTTTGGAGATACAGTGCGGAAACAAGTCTGCACCGACCAGTGATCCCCACACATTAATACCATCCTACACTAACATATATATTTGCATTTATACCAAGCCAATTAACATACAAACCTATATGCCTTTGGAATGTGGGAGGAAACCGAAGATCTTGAGGAAAACCCACGTAGGTCTCTGGGAGAATGTGCATACTCTGTACAGACAAGCACCTGTAGTCAGGATCGCTGGCGCTGTAAGGCAGTAGCTCTACTACTACACCACCATGCTGCCCACTTGTTATTACTGTTAGTCGCATATTCTGTAGCATAGGAGCACCACCACCTGGAAGTTGCCCTCCAATTTACACTCTATCCTGACTTGAAAATATGGAAATATGGAAACATAGGTGCAGGAGTAGGCCATTCGGCCCTTCCAGCCATTCAATATGATCATGGCTGATCATCCAAAATCAGTACCCCATTCCTGCTTTCCTCCCATGTCCCTTGATTCCGTTAGCCCAAAGAGCTATTAGATAGATCACCATTCCTTCAGTGTACTGAATCAAAATCCCAGAACTCCCTCTTCAATAACCTTGTGGGCATATGCACACATCAAGGACTGGAACTCACTACCACCTTCTCAATGGCAATTAAAACTGGGCAATAAATGTTGGCCCAGCCTGCACAGCCCACATTCCTTGAATGAATTCAAAAATCTTGACTTTGATAGTAGCTGACGTAGCACAATAACAAAGATTTATCACTTTTAGTTGGGCCATGTTATAAGATTGTCGGTTATTCTGTCGAATCTAATTTTCAAATTATTGAAATAAATTGTTTTGCATTGATATAAGCACCATAATATTTGTATAGCTCAATATTCTGCCTAACGTCTAAGCAGTAGTTATGAAGTTGTGGCATGGAATGCTACTGGAGTTTCCACTGCTTCCCAGAATCGGCCATCTTTCCCAAGATTTCCTATTGGAAGAAACAGCAAAATTAAACTACAACTTTTAATATATTCCATTAGCAAATTAAAACAAGATATTAAAGAAGAGGGAGTTCTATCTGACAGATTTACCTTCATCAGTAACATGGAACCATTTAGTTAAAAATGACTAGAATAGTTAGAATGGCTAGAAGCAGTTAGACAGGTACATGGATAGGACAGATTTGGAGGAATATGGACCAAATGCGGGCAGGTGGGACTAGTGTAGCTGCGACATGTTGGCCGATGTGGGTAAGTTGGGGCAAAGGGCCCGTTTCCATGCTGTATCACTATCTCTCATGGTTCTGGTATCTAGCTTTGCTACACCTAAAGTGGAGGTTAAAACACATGGCGATGACTTACTGTTTGCAAGGGGATCAAATGTAATAGAGAAGCTGGGAAAATCAAAGCTCAGCAAACATCAGTAACCAAACTACCCTATAGTATTGCACTCACTTATCTGCCTCGATCAGCAAACCACTAGTCATGCAACTATTTACAGCTACATTGGCATGTATTTTTTTTTATTTTCACATGACAATTGAAACTAGATGCTATTGGAAATGTTTTCTCAAGCTTTTTGAACATAGTGTCCATGAAAAACTAATGAAATGTATTTATTATTTCAGTTTCTTCTAAAATAAAAGATACAAGCATCTTGCCTACTTTGGCTGAAAATAATCTGTCATCTTTGGCCTGGAAACCACATCTTGAAAATGTCAACACTGCAGCAGAGGTACAAAAATAATAAACAATTAGCCCATAGTTTGCATTAGGGTGTAAATATTGTTTTGCTTGCAGTATAACACAATATTTCTTAATAATTGGGGTTTGGTAACATTATGGTAAAAGCATTAACCTCACAAACTGCAATTATTAATATTAAAGAGCACCTTCATCATGATTACAGGCTTTTGTATTCCTTTTAGTTTAAACCAAAAGTATAATATTGACAACTTCTATGATTATTCTCAATTGTTATAATCGTTATCCTTGTTTTAATTAGTTAGACCAAGTCAATGGATATTTTTAAAGCAGAGATAGATTATTGATTAGTACAGGTGTCGGGGGTTATGGGGAGAAGGCAGGAGAATGAGGTTAGGAGAGAGAGATAGATCATCCATGATTGCATGATTCCAACAATTGGCCCAAGTGGCGGCGCGGCTCTGGCTGCAGCGGCTCTCCGGCAGTCCTGTTTGTTTTGTGTTTTTTGGGTTGTTTATTTTCGTTTTGGTTAGTCTAGTTTTGGTTTTTAGTTTCTGTTTTGGGGGGGGGGTTGAAACGGGGCTTGCTGTCTCTCCCTGCGGGGGAATGCACTTTTATGTCGTATTCCCCTTCTCTGCCTCCGTCTGCGCTGAGGCCTAATGGCGGAGCTGGCGACCTCGAGGCTCAGGAGGCAGAGCCCGCCAAGACTTGCACTGGGCTCGCTCCCGTGAGGACGGACCGGCTCGGGGCTGGAACAAGGCTTCCTTGAGGGGCTGTGACGCTCCCGTGAGGACGGCCGGCCCGAGGAAGGAACGGTGCTCCCGTCGGAGTGGCTGAGCTCGGGGAGGTACGGCGTTCCCAGCCCAAGGGAGAAGCGGTGCCCAGTCGGGGCGGCCCAGCCCGAGGGAGAAGCGGTGCCCAGTCGGGGCGGCCCAGCCCGAGGGAGGAGCGGTGCCCGGTCGGGGCGGCCCAGCCCGAGGGAGGAGCGGTGCCCAGTCGAGGCGGCCCAGCCCGAGGGAGAAGCGGTGCCAAGTCGGGGCGGCCCAGCCCGAGGGAGGAGCGGTGCCTGGTCAGGGCGGCCCAGCCCGAGGGAGGAGCGGCGCCCAGTCGGGGCGGCCCAGCCCGAGGGAGGAGCGGCGCCCAGTCGGGGCGGCCCAGCCCGAGGGAGGAGCGGTGCCCGGTCGGGGCGGCCCAGCCCGAGGCTGAGACGGTAACGGCACTCACGTGAGGGCGATCCGGCTCGGGGCTGGAACGGTGCTCCGGTGGCTTGGACGGTGTTCTGGCGGCGGTGGCCTGAGTCCGGGGTTCGGCCGCGGGCCAGCGGCTGCGTCAGCAGGACTGGTGGGCGGCAGCTTCGACCACCCCGGGCCGCGGTGTTTGAGCCGCGGGACAGTTGTAACATCGCCCGGGGGGTATCGCCTCAGCGCAGAGGGAGAAGAGGAGGGAAGAGACTGGAGACCTAAGACTTTTGCCTCCATCACAGTGAGGAGATGTTGGGTGGACTCACTGTGGTGGATGTTAATATGTGTTTATTGTTGTTTTTTATTGTATTGTATTGTATGTATGACTGCTTCAATTTTGTTCAGACTTCGGTCTGAATGACAATAAAGGCTATCTAATCTAATCTAATCTAATCTAAAATTGAATA
Organism: Amblyraja radiata; assembly: GCF_010909765.2. NCBI lineage: Eukaryota > Metazoa > Chordata > Chondrichthyes > Rajiformes > Rajidae > Amblyraja > Amblyraja radiata. The sequence goes on from NC_045968.1 coordinate 53,256,396, forward strand.
GCGGAGTAGACTAGATGGGCCAAATGGCCTAATTCTGCTCTTAGTATGTGGTTACTTATGACCTTATGACTTTCACTGTTTGTTTTCCAAGTCCTAATTATTTTTCACTCAAAAAGATGTCCAGAACAGCTTAAGGAACATGTAGCTATAGTTGCTCACAGAAGGTTAGCAGCCAAGTATTTCTGACATTTATTTTCTGACAACTATAGAAGCAGTGTATTTGATTTTCATAATTATACAATAGCTACACATTAGATGGACACAACATGCTGGAGTAACTCAGCGGGTTGAGCAGCACATCTGGAGAGAAGGAATGGGAGACTTTTCGAGTCGAGGTCCTTCTTCAGACTGGGCGTCAGGGGAGAGGGAGACTAGAGATATGGATGCGCAAGGTGTGAAAACGACAGATCAAAGGAGACAATGTCAAGGAAATTTAGAATTGGCTGAAGGGAAGGTGACAACAAGGCGTATAGACAGTAAAATTAACCAGGAGGATAGAAAAACAAATCAGAGAACTAGGGTGAGGGAGAGACACAGAGAGAGGGAAAGCAAGGGTTACTTGAAGTGAAAGAAATCAATATTGATTTATAGGTTGCAATATAGGTTGTAATCTGTTCTCATACCTGGTTGGCACTCCATACAACTGATGGTTCAGTAGAGAATTGCTGACCTGATGCAGGTCAGTTCATTTCTGAAGTCTACTCATGGACATTGTAATGAAGAAGTCAGGAACAGTCTAGAGTTTAGATATATAGGCACATCTGAACTCCTACACCGACACTGGACTCAGCAACGAGTCCACACAATCGTTTCCTGAAGGACAGACGTATTTCATATCTGATCCTTCAACTATACTACAGAGATAGCTATTTTTATTTATTTGTTTTACGTGGCATACTTTTACAGCAGGGTAGTGGAATCCTTTAGCAGAGGCCTTATTGGCACTCAACCACCCTGCTTCAAGGGGTGGTGGAATCAACCAGGGCTCACATTTAAGCTCAGATTGGTACTTCAGAGCCACAAAACAATGAGGCTTCCGATGCAGAATGTGGACACGTCAGTGATAGAAATTCTACTAATCTCTCACTGTGTTCTGGTAATTTGTGAAATCTGTTTAGCTACCCTGTTTTCTGATTTACCACCTTTAAATCCTATATAGCTTCAGCACCTTGATTAGATTTCTTCATAACATTTCCTTTCCAATGAAAGGGATACCAACATCTATTTCCCACAAGATATGGTGAATTAGCCAAACATTGTAGTCTAATTTAGAGATTTCAAGTAATTGTTATTTTTCACTGTATCTCTGACAGTATTACACCATTTAATTTATCCATGTTTGATGATGACGGCTGATTTGTACAACAGTTTAAACATTATCAGTACAATAAAGCACAGAATGTTGCCACCTCAGTAGTTTTGGAATGTTTCCATAATCCATTCTCAGCACTTTTAGCAATAAAACTAAATATTTTCTCCTTCTGTTCAGAATAGAGCTTCCTATTTAAATCAAAATCTGTTATTAGATTTAGTTTAGTTCTTGTTTAGTTTAGATATAGAGTGCAGAACAAGGCACTTTGGCCCACCAAGTCCGCACCGACAATTGATCCCTGCACATTAACATACTAGGGACAGTTTTTACATTATACCAAGCCAATTAACCTACAAACCTGTAGGTCTTTTGGAGTGTGGGAGGAAACCGAGGTTCTCGGAGAAAACCCATGTGGTCACGGGAAGAACGTACAAAGTCCGCCACCGTGCCGCCCCTCTCATTTTCTCTAATGTTTAGCCATTCAAATAACATTACCTACCATACTCAGTAAAATTTTCCTTTTTTTTAAAGATTAAAATTGAAAGACCATCAGTGAGAAGGAACGGCAATGAGTCCAAAATACCATAAATCCACCAACCTGCCTTTTGAGAACTTCATTGATGCTCTGTTTTGTGCAACAAGTGACCTTTCAATTCCACCGTGAAACCATCACAGGGATCTGAGTTCATCAAATACATGTACTTCAATATATTTGAAATTATCTATGCTTTAAATCAACATTATTTTCTAGTCTTGTTTTAAAATACTGACACCGATGTTCAAATGAGTAATTATTATTTTTGGAATTGTTATGTTTTGAATCGTATAAAGACTAGTTTTATTCCTGCCTTCTATCCATACTGGCACCTTATTACTTATAGTCGTGATCATTAATTACTTTGTAAAAGTTACAAAGAAATGTTTTTGGGAAACTAAATGGATAAACTTTAATGCTGCACACAGCCCTGATAATGTTGTACAATCCCTCAACATTTGTTTTAACTATTGAAACGTACAAATATAATTAAAAGTACATAATTGTATGTGTTTTAGAGCACTTTAATATATATATATATTGATATATTGATATATTTTATATGAATAACTAGATTTTTTTTGCATGGAATGTTACTATTTTACAATCTGATTTCTGGGATAAAATGTAATTTGTATGTGAATTTTGTGAAGGTTGACAGAGTTTGCACTAGAAATTCACCTGCATTTTAAAATGCGTTAATCAATTTAAAGAAAATAGTTCAAAAATTCTGTTCCAAATATTACATTTTGAAACATTCAAATAAAGAAAGCAACTGATTAAATTAGTGAAGAATTTCTGTTCTGTTCTTTTCTGAAGAATAATGATATCTCTGGCAAAAAATATTAAGGTTAATCCCAATAGATTTTACAAGTACATTGAGGGGAAAATGGTAACCAGAAACAAAATGGGACCGCTCAGAAACCAAAGCGGTCAACTCTGTGGAACCACAAGAGATGGGTAAGCTCCTTAATGAGAATTTCTCCTCTGTTTTTACGATGGAGAAAGGCATGAGGACTGAGGAACTTGGGGCAGTCAATGGAAGTGCCTTGAGAGCAGTAAGATTATGGTCGAGGAGGTGCTGAAGTATATGAAGATAGGCAGATCTCCTGTGCCAGATCTGATGCATTGTGGGAAGCTAGACAATAAATTGCAGGTACCTTGGCAATTAAATACAGGAGAGGTGTCGGAAGACTGGAGAGTGGCAAATGTTGTGCCTTTATTCATGAAGGGCTGCAAGGAAAATCCTGGGAACTACAGGCCAGTGAGCCTAACATCTGTGGTAGGAGAGTATTCTGAGGGATAAGAAGTACGTACACCTAGATGGATAAGAGCTGATTAGGGATAGTCAGCATGGGTTTACATGTGGGAGGTCGTATCTCACAAATCTGTTTGAGTTTTTGAAGATGTGACCAAAAGGTTTGATGAAGTCAGAGCTGTAAATATTGTATATATGGATTTCAGCAAGCCATCTGACAAGATTCCGGAAGGTTAGATTACATGGGATCCAAGAAGATCTTGCCAGCTGGATAGAAAATTGGCTTCATGTAAGGTAGCAGAGTGATAATGGAAGGTTTTTTTTTTGGACTGAAGGCCTGTGTCGAGTGGTGTGCCTCAGGATTCGGTGTTGGGTCCATTGCTGTTTGTCATCTACATCAATGATTTGGATGAGAAGGTACAAGGCATGATTAACAAGTTTGCAGATTATACTAAAGTGGGTGGTATAGTAGATAGTAGAGATGGTTGTCAAAAATTGCAGCAGGATCTAATTGGTTGGGCAATGGTTGATGGAATTTAATACAGAAATGTGAGATGTTGCATTTTGAGAGCACTAACATTGGCAGAACATGGGTATAGGGATCTAGGAGTGCAAGAACATAGTTCTTTGAAAGTGGCATTATAGGTAGATAGGGTGGTAAAAAGACTTTTGGCACATTGACCTTCACCAGTCCTTATTGAGTATAGAAGTTGAGAGGTCATGTTACAGTTATATGAGGCACACTTAGAATCTTGTGTTCAGTTTTGTTATTGGAAAGATGTTGTCAAGCTAGAAAGGATGCAGAGAAGATTTACCAAGACTCAAGGGCCTGAGCTATAGGGAGAGGTTGAGCAGGCTACGATTTTATTCCTTGGAGAGCAGGAGGATGAGGTGTAATCTTGTGAAGTTCAATAAAAACATGAGAGAAATAGATTGGTTAAGTTCACCGTCTGTTGCCCCCAGTAGGGGCATCAAGATTTAATAGGAATCGGAGGGGTATCTATTTTACACAAATGGTGGTGGGAGTATGGAACGAGCTGCCAGAAGAGGTAGTTGAGGCAGATACTATCGCAACGTTTAAGAAACATTGAGATAGATGCATGGATAGGATAGGTTTTGAGCTTTTTGAGCAAAAAGCAGGCAGGTGGGACTAGTGTAGATGGGGCATGTTGGTCGGTGTGGGCAAGTTGGGCTGTATGACGCTGACTACAATTTAATTTGCATTTGGGATGTAGGTAATATTCTACCAAATTCCTTACTGTCTATCATAACGTATTTCCTCGTCCAGCGTCGACACAAAACAGTTTATTCTTAATTTCTTTCCTCTAACTGTTTAACTAGCTTGTGTTTCGTCCTCAGTCCCAGCAGCTTTGCAGCTGAACCTTGTGTTCATTCAACCTTCTCAAATAAGTTGTTGATTTCAAATTTAACTTGATACATTTGGTGGGGGTGAATAAGATCATGAGACGAATAGATCAGGTCGATGCACAGTCTCTTGCCCAGAGTAGGTAAATCGAGGATCAGAGGACATAGGTTTAATGTGAAGGAGAAAAGATGTAATAGGAAGCTGCCCGACGAGGTAGTTGAGGCAGGGACTATCCCAACATTTGAGAAGCAGTTCGACAGGTACATGGATAGGACACGTTTGGAGGGATATGGACCAAATGCTGGCAGGTGGGACTAGTGTAGCTGGGACAGGTTGGCCGGTGTGAGCAAGTCGGGCCTAAGGGCCTGTTTCCACACTGTGACTCTTTGACTCTATGATGCTTTGACTCTATACAGCCTGGAAACAGGCCCTTCAGCCCACTGAGTCCATGCCGACCTGTACACTAGTTCTGTTTTCTCACTTTTGCATCCTAGACACGAGGGACAATTTAGAGAAGCCAATTAACCTTCAAACCTGCACGTCCTTGGAATTTGTGAGGAAACCAGAGCGCCTGGTAGCAGCTCTACCACTGCACCACTGTGCTGCCCTAATTTCTACAAATAGTTATCTCAGTGTGACCTTGTTTCATGTCCACTTACTTATTCATGTTAATAAATTACTCCTATAAAATTCTCTGTGGGTTTCACAAAATAGATTTAGCCGAGACAGCATTGGTTTTCACAAATTGAAGGGTCACGCTCATCAGTCACTCCTCTCCCGGCCAGACCAGGCTCACAATAGCACAGCACCTACAGCAACAGACGATTCCATGTTTATGTCGACAAACCCTCCATTTGGTGGTAAAGTGGCTTTTACACGGGGCGACTTGACGCAAGAGTGAACCAGAGTTTAACATCGTGGGAACCTCGTGCGATAACAGTACGGCATTCGTGGACCACCGTGGACCACCGTGGCGCTAACGGCAGGTAATCGTGTAACATGGTCACTCGGGAGAAAATTCAAGAAAGTTTGAATTTCTCCAAGAGTGACTTGTACACTTGTGGTTGAGCATTGCAACATTGTATGAACATAGTGGCCAGTGCGATATCCGTAATAACTCTTGCGGGTACCGTGGGAACTCCTGCGAACGGTGAGTAACTGAGCAGTTTGATTGTCAGTGCTTGTTTTACCTCATTGTTAAATAAATATATTTTTTACTATCAGATTGATGTCTGCAATTCTTCATTGACACATCACTACAAGATGAATGTTTCTAATGTTATAATCCCTCTCATGCTGAAACACAAAATAGTTGAAGGGAGGTGAAATAATCACATTTTCATTCTTTTTCATTTTTGAGTGTTCAGGTACCTCACTTGCTGAGCTATTTTACCCCAGCAGTTTGTGTCTCTTTTTGTCTAAAGCAGTTTCTAAGACTGTAGGAACTCCGCGGGCCAGGCAGCATCTACGGAGGGAAATGGACAGGCGACCCTTTCTTCAGGCTGCCTTATCTCTCTCCCCCCCACCCCCTCCCCCCTACTCCCACCCACACACACAAATGCTGCAGAAACTCAGCGGGTGCAGCAGCATCTATGGAACGAAGGAAATAGGCAACGTTGCCTACTACCCTCTGTGTAAAGAAGCTGCTCCTCAGCTTTCTATTAAATCTTGCCCTCTCACCTTAAACCCGTGTTCTCTACTTTTTGATGCCCTGACCCTGAGTAAAGGTCTGTGCATTTCCCCTCGGTTATACACCTCCATTAGACCACCCTTCAGCCTCCTGCACTCCAAGTAACATAATCCTCGCCTGCCCAACCTCAGCGGGAGAAACTCAGCGGGTGCAGCAGCATCTATGGAACGAAGGAAATAGGCAACGTTGGCATCTACTTCCTTCGCTCCATAGATGCTGCTGCACCTGCTGAGTTTCTCCAGCATTATTGTGTACCTTCGATTTTCCAGCATCTGCAGTTCCTTCTTAAACACAAATGCACCGAGTTCCTCCAGCATTTCGTGTTTTGTTCAGTATTCCAGCATCCGCTGTCTCCCGCGTCTCCAATAAAACAAAACTACTGTCAAAAGGGTGAAGAATAGGGGCAGAGATAGATACATTCCTGATTAGTGCGTCTGTCAGGAGGTTATGGGGAGAAGGCAAGAGAATGTGGTTGAGAGGGAGAGATAGATCAGCTGCGATTGAATGGCGGAGTAGACTTAATGGACCGAATGGCCTAATTTTGCTCCTATAACTAACAAAGATAGTAATTGTTAGGGAAATGTAGTTATTAAAGACGAGGGGGAGCAGAAATGGGCAGTCTGGGATGGCTCCCGAGATACTTGCATAGAGGCACAAAAGTTAAAGAAAGGGCAGATAAACAGAGAGGGGGGGGGACTTCCCTCAGTGCCCATCTGTTACCATTAATTGGACAGTTCGGTCTGTGAAACGCAACACGCCAACCCCGACATCCAGCCCGGTGGTCAGTCCTTTGAAGATAGACACCAGTTGCTTGGAGCAACTCAGCCGGACAGGCAGCAACTCTGGAGAGAAGGAACTGGTGGCGTTTCGGGTCGAGAGCCTTCTTCAGACTGAGGTCAATCCCCTGCATGGATAACAGGAGTCCCAGCCAACATGACAATCGCCCGCTACAGTCTCGGAGCTTCCACTGCGAAAACGGTGCCTACATTTGAGCACTTATGTAACTTAACCATCCTAACACCAACCACAGACCATTCCTGAACTACTACCTACCTCATTCGAGACCCTCGGACTATCTTAGATCGTATACTCACTGGCATTATCGAGTTACAGTGTGGAAACCGGCCCTTCGGCTCAACTTGCCCATACCGGCCAAAATGTCCCATCGAAACTAGTCCCATCTGCCTGCGTCTGGTCCATATCCCTCCCAACCTGTCTTATCCATGTACCTGTCTAAATGTTTCTTAAATGTATGGATGGACCCAGCCTCAACTACCTCCTCTGGCAGCTTGTTCCATACACCCACCACCCTTTGTGCGAAAATGTTACCCCTCACTCAGATTCCTATTAGATCTTCCCCCATCACCTTGAACCTATGCCCTCTGGTCCTCGAATCCCCTCTGTGGGCAAAGGACATATATTACCCTGGACTCTGTCTATTTCCCTGCCTGTTCGTCTCATGGTTTTGTACACCTCTCAGCCTCTGTCCCCAGTGTGGAGTTAAGGGCTTGTTTATGGGCGCCCTGGGCTGAGAACTCTGGAGGATGGGTTTTAGACTTTATCGGGAATCGAGATAGACCCCGTAATGCAGGAGCAAAGAATCGCAGACGCTAATCTGCATTGGAAAGACACAATATGCGGGAGTAACACAGCGCTGAAGAAGAGTCCCGACCCGAAACATCATCTATCCATGTTGTCTAGCGATGCTGGCTGACCCGCTGAGTTGCTCCAGCGCTTTGTGTCTTTCCACTAGACCTGTAATAAGTCTCGGCTGGGTGTTTACTGGGATCTCTGGTGTTTAATAGACGTCCTGATGTTGTTTTTGATCGGGTTTACTACTGACAGTATTTAATCAGATCCATATTAAATCATTTCCCCTTCACCTTAAACCTATGTAATCTGGTCCTCAATTCGCCTACTCTGGGCAAGAGATTGTGCATCTACCCGATCGATTCCTCGCATGATTTTAAACATTATCTTGCACACAGCGTTGTTCCCTTCACCATGTATACACCATTTATGGCTCGATTGTTACTATTTATTGTCTGTCTACTGACTGGTTAAACGTTTGAAAGTTTCACCTCTCAGTAGATAATAAAATAAGACAACCATCACGGTCAATGTGAGACAAAGTCTTTATTCCTATTTGACAAAATAAAAAGACGACTTCTTGCACATATTGAGAGAAGGTGCATCACACCAAACAACATTTGTCTAAAAAAAACAGATTATTCTTCAGCTCATTAAAGAGCTCGGGTGAAATTCTGACAAAGTTTGTGAATGCACTTTTATCCTCTTCGCACAGCACATTAAGCAGCTGATCACATTGTGCAAATTGAGGTCTCCGTTGAAAGATGGGCTTCACCCAGTGAGACTTCCTCTTAATTCTCTTTTTAATTAATCTCACCCTTCTGCCTTCACGCAAACGTTCTCGATGCACATAGTGGGCTGCTGCATACAGCGCGTCAATGAAAATAACCACCATCCTGTACTCGAAAATACTTAGTATAGGCATGTCTCAAAATGAGCCAATTCAACCAAGGGAGGAATATAGTGTGTGAAAAAAACCAATATAGTGTGTGAAAACAAAGTAACATCATTTGTGCCACGTGATTAACAACACTACAGTTCACGATGTTCATTCAAGATTAACGGGAAAGCTCGGGAGACGGACAAGTCACTCGCACAAATAACAGAAATGCCGAGTACCGTGGGAACTCTTAATCTACCCCCTGTTATACTTATTCATGTTAATAAATTACTCCTATAAAATTCTCTGTGGGTTGTCGACAAACCCTCCATTTGATGGTAAGTGTGAAGGATTTACAGAACTGAGCTCTCTGTCTCAGAACTGAGACAGAGAGCTCAGTAAAGAACTGCGCTCACATTTGTCCCCCTCACCAACTATGCGGTACCTGCTCACTCACATAATTGTTGAGTGTTGCTGGAGTCTGTTTATTGACTTTTTGCCTCAGCAAGGATGTGAAATAATGGATGATAAATAAAGTTAATCTGCACCTCTCAAAGGACATCAGGAGAGCATTATGGCATTAGCAACTTTGTGCAACTTTTAGATTTAGAGATGCAGTGTGGAAACAGGCTCTTCGGCCCACAGTGTCCGCACCGACCAGCGATCCCCACACATTAACACTATTCTACACTAGGGACAATTTTTACATTTATACCCAGCCAATTAATCTACAAACCTGGAGCTCTTTGGAATTGGGAGGAAACCGAAGTACTCAGAGAAAACCCACATGGCCATGGGGAGAATGTACATAGAAACATAGAAAATAGGTGCAGGAGTAGGCCATTCGGCCCTTTGAGCCTGCACCGCCATTCAATATGATCATGGCTGATCATCCAACTCAGTATCCTGTACCTGCCTTCTCTCCATACCCCCTGATCCCTTTAGCCACAAGTGCCACATCTAACTCCCTCTTAAATATAGCCAATAAACTGGCCTCAACTACCTTCTGTGGCAGAGAATTCCAGAGATTCACCACTCTCTGTGTGAAAAATGTTTTCCTCATATCGGTCCAAAAAGATTTCCCCCTTATCCTTAAACTATGACCCCTTGTTCTGGACTTCCCCAACATCGGGAACAATATTCCTGCATCTAGTCTGTCCAACCCCTTAAGAATTTTGTAAGTTTCTATAAGATCCCCACTCAATCTTCTAAATTCTAGCGAGTACAAGCTAAATCTATCCAGTCTTTCTTCACATGAAAGTCCTGACATCCCAGGAATCAGTCTGGTGAACCTCCTCTGTACTCCCTCTATGTCAAGAATGTCTTTCCTCAGATTAGGAGACCAAAACTGTACGCAATACTCCAGGTGTGGTCTCACCAAGGCCCTGTACAACTGTAGTAGAACCTCCCTGCTCCTATACTCAAATCCTTTTGCTATGAATGCTAACATACCATTCGCTTTCTTCACTGCCTGCTGCACCTGCATGCCTACTTTCAATGACTGGTGTACCATGACACCCAGATCTCGTTGCATCTCCCCTTTTCCTAATCGGCCACCATTCAGATAATAGTCTACTCTCCTGTTTTTGCCACCAAAGTGGATAACCTCACATTTATCCACATTATACTGCATCTGCCATGCATTTGCCCACTCACCCAACTTATCCAAGTCACCTTGCAGCCTCCTAGCATCCTCCTCACAGCTAACACTGCCCCCCAGCTTAGTGTAATCCGCAAACTTGGAGATGTTGCATTCAATTCCCTCGTCCAAATCATTAATATATATTGTAAATAGCTGGGGTCCCAGCACTGAGCCTTGCGGTACCCCACTAGTCACTGCCTGCCATTGTGAAAAGGATTCGTTTACTCCTACTCTTTGCTTCCTGTCTGCCAGCCAATTCTCTATCCACATCAATACTGAACCCCTAATACCGTGTGCTTTAAGTTTGTATACTAATCTCTTATGTGGGACCTTGTCGAAAGCCTTCTGAAAGTCCAGATATAACACATCCACTGATTCTCCCTTATCCACTCTACTAGTTACGTCCTCGAAAAATTCTATAAGATTCGTCAGACATGATTTACCTTTCATAAATCCATGCTGACATTGTCCAATGAATTCACCACTTTCCAAATGTGCTGCTATCCCATCTTTAATAACTGATTCTAGCAGTTTCCCCACTACTGATGTTAGACTAACTGGTCTGTAATTCCCCATTTTCTCTTTCCCTCCCTTTTTAAAAAGTGGGGTTACATTAGCTACCCTCCAATTCTCAGGAACTACTCCAGAATCTAAAGAGTTGTGAAAAATTATCACTAATGCATCCACTATTTCTGGGGCTACTTCCTTAATGGGGCTTTTTCACGGGGCGAGTTGACGCAAGATGTCACCAGAGTGAAGTGGTCGTGGTCCAGCACGAGTCTCACACGATATAACGGGGGGTAGATAAAGAGTTCCCACGGTACTCGGCATTTCTGTTATTTGTGCGAGTGACTTGTCCGTCTCCCGAGCTTTCGCGTTAAATCTTGAATGAACATCGTGAACTACACGTGACACAAATGATGTAACTTTTTTTCACACACTATAAATATCCTCCCTTGGTTGAATTGGCTCATTTGGAGACATGTTTTACTGTGTATGTGGGAGACACAGATGGACTGAGCACAGTACCTCGGTCTTACTGTGTGTGGGAGAGGGGGAGAAAGAGACGTACACTCACAGAGGCAGAGTCTCTCAGCCTGTGTAAGAGGGAGGGAGAGAGAGAGAGAGAGAGGCACACACAAGGTGGATGTGAAATCTCACCTGCCTGTTTCAGTGACAGACACCCGCCGCCAGTAAATGAAGACACCCCCATCTGTCTCCCCCTCCTCTCCCTCGACTCCCCCACCTTTCCCTCCCAACTCCAGTCCCGTCCCGACCCCCTGGGAAACTGAATAGAGCAACAATATAGACATAGAAACTGAAACAATATAGAAACTGAATAGAGCAACATGGCAAAAACATCTCTGACACGCTTTACCCCCTTTCTTTGAGATTTTCTGGGAGCCATCTCTGCAAGTGTTCCTGTTAAAAAGATTATCCAACAATGACAATTAGGTGGGACGTCCTCGAAGGACACATGTTCCCTTGTCGATATTGAGACCACCTTTTTTACTCACCTTCTGTCCCCTCTGTCCAGCTTCCAGGTTTACCGTTCGCAGGAGTTCCCACGCGCTATATCTCTAAAATCTGAAGTTAGGTAATGTCTAAAGGAACTGCAGACGCTGGTTAATGCTGGTTAATACGCACAGAAGGACACAAAATGTTGGTGTAACTCAGCAGGTAAGTCAGATCTGGGAAGAAAAACATAAAAAGCTGGAGTAAGTCAGCGGGTCATGCAGCATCTCTGGAGAAAAAGAATAGGTGGCGATTCGAATCGGAAACCTTCTTCAGACAGCCTAATCGGAATTGAGTCTGAAGATGTGTCTCGTCCCGAAACATCAGCTATTTTTCTCCAGAGATGCTGCTTGACTCGCTGAGTTACTCCAGCTTTTTGTGTCTGTCTTCAGTTTAAACCAGCATGTGCAGTTCACTCCTTACACGGATCTCTGTACAACATTGATTGGTAGCGTTCCGGACCCTGCTTCGGAAAGGCATCGATCACTAGTCGGCGAGGATTCCGACCTGTATCTCTCAAAGAAGTACATGTGAAACATTTCTCACGGACCATAAAAATGCGTAACCTTTCAGTAAAGTCCCTTTTAAAGTCCCTTTTAAAGATTATAGTTATTTTCTTGAATCTCATTAACATAACTCATGAATAAGTTGATGTCCATATGCGGATGCAAATCTTTATTTTTATTTATTTTTTAAATTCAATCCCACAGAAGACAATTTTTACTCACCTTCTGTCCCCTCTGTCCAGCTTCCGGGTTCACCGTTCGCAGGAGTTCCCACGGTACCCGCAAGAGTTATTACGGATATCGCACTGGCCACTACGTCCATATAATGTTGCAATGCTCAACCACAAGTGTACAAGTCACTCTTGGAGAAATTCAAACTTTCTTGAATTTTCTCCCGAGTGACCAAGGCACACGATTACCTGCCGTTAGCGCTACGGTGGTCCACGGTGGTCCACGAATGCTGTACTGTTATCGCACGAGGTTCCCACGATGTTAAACTCTGGTTAACTCTTGCGTCAAGTCGCCCCGTGAAAAGGCCGCTTAAGTACTCTGGGATGCAGCCTACAGTATCTGGCTCTGTACAGACAAGCACCTAGAGCCAGGATCAAACCCGGGTCTCTGTCTCTATAAGGCAGCAACTCTACCACTGCGCCACCGTACTACCTTCTTGGAAGTAATTCTGTGTTGGAAGCTATTTAATAATAGCATCAAATAAGGGAGAACCAGCCCCATTGGAGGTTTTGGTGCAGGAAATAGTGGACAGTAGAAATGAGCTGTTTCCACAGGGACCAGAAAGATCTCCTAACACACTAATCAATTGGAAGAGGTTGGTTTGGTGGTTACTGCCCTAAATAAAACATGAAAATGCTGAAAACACTCAGCAGGTCAGGCAACATCTGTAGAAAGAAAGGTAATGAATGCCTCTGATCCAAGATTCATCATATACTATTTTGATATGATTTATTTGTTCTAAAACATGAATTCTGGTTCTATTCCCACAGATGCTGTCTGATCTGTATATTTTCAGCATTTCTATTTTTATTTCACATTTCCAGCATCTGTTGTTTTTTTGTCTGAATTATCAAGCCCCATATGCCCAGAAGATAGACACAAAATGCTGGAGTAACTCAGCTGGACAGGCAGCATCTCTGGAGAGAAGGAATGGGTGATGTTTCGGGTCCATGAAGCCAATTTTCTATCCATTCAGCGATCTCTTTGCTTGGATCCCATGTGATCTAACGTTGAATCTTGTTGAATGACTGAAATCCATATATGTGTCTACAGCTCTGCCTTCATCAACCTTTTTGGTCACATCCTCAAAAAACTCAGATTTGTGAGACATGGCCTCCCACGTACAAACCATGTTGACTATCCCAATCAGCCCTTGTCCATCTAAATGCATGTATATAATAAGCCTCAGAATACTCTATAGTAACTTTCTGACCACAGATGTTAAGCTCACTGGCCTGTAGTTCCCAGCCTTTTCCCTGCAGCCCTTCTTGAATAGAGGCACAGCATTTGCCACCTTCCAGTCGTCCGGCACCTTGCCTGTATTTAATGACCACTCGCAAATTCCAGCCAGCCACCTGCAATTTCCCCTCTAGCTTTCCACAGTGTCCTCAGATATATCTGATCAGGCCAGTGAGATTTTCTTACGTGTCTGAATGGTAGGACAAATGCCAGAGATGAAAGGACGTAAAAGGGATAAGGAGAGATGACGAGTTAAAAGTGAAATTGGAGGAAAGAATATATGGGGAAGGAGAAAGGACGAAATGGGTGATCATCCAGGTGGGGGCACAGGGAAGATGGGGGGAGAAAAAAGAGAGGGGGTTTGTAGATTAGTTACCTGAAATTGGAAAATGTAATGTTCATACCATTGAGTTGTAAGCTACATAAGCAGAATATGAGGTACTGTTCCTCCAGTTTGCATGTGGCTTCACTTTGGCAATAGTGGAGACTCAGGACAGAAAGGTCAGTATGGGAATGGAAAGGGGGATTAAAATGGTTAGCAGCTGGGAGATCCAGCAGGCCTTGGTGGACCGGGGTTATGTGTCTGTTGAAATGGTCACCTGGTTTACTTGGTCTCGCCAATGGAAAGGAGGCCGCTTGGGAAACTTACTACCCAATGATATAAACATTGCATTTTTGGTATCTAACCTACAAACAACCACCCACCCCATCCCACTCCCATTTCCCTCCTCTCTTCTGTGCACCCCACATGGATGCACACCAATTTCTCCTTCGTCCTGTCCACTTCCAGCTATATTCCTTCCTCTGACTTCACATTTCATGCCTCTTATCAACCTATATCTTTCCCTTCTGCCTTTACATCTTTGGCCTTTGTCCAACCACCCACCAATCAATATACCCCTTACCTGTATCCCCCATTACTTGCCAGTCTTTGTTCCACTGTCTCCTCTCTTCCAGCTTTCTCCCCCCCCCCTCCCCCCACTACAATCAGACTGAAGAAGGGTCCCGATCTGAAAAATCAACCTATCCATGTTCTTTAGAGCTGCTGCCTGACCCGTTAAGTTATTCCAGCACTTTGAGTCTGTTTTTGTGAACCAGCATCTGCAGCACTTTGTGTCTACTGCCAACAATAATGCGTAGTTGTGATTTAAAATTACTTTGCTATATCTCATTCACACCTTCAGTACTGCCACTTGCACACTCCACCAAAAGTGGTTGAGATTATTAGTGTCAAATGGAATGCATTTTAGAATATAAAGCTGAGAATATGAGCAGTGGGGGATTTCCTGCAGATGAAAGAAGATTGCTGCTATAAGAACAAGGGTATTAAGAGCAGGAATAAACTATCATGTGCTCCTAGTCTTCTCCATTCAAGATTGTGGCTGACCTTTTACACAGCTCTACCTACTGTTCCACATTTCTTAATTTATTTAACATCAAGAAGTCGATCCATCTAGCTTCAACTGATGACTGAATCTCCACAATCATTTGCAGCTCAGAATTCATAAGTTTCCCCACCGTTTGCGTGAGATAAATTCCCGTTATGTGCAAGTCCATAGCTTGCTGAAAGGGGCAATACAAGTGGGCCAGATGGCAAAGCCAACCTGCTACATGCTTGCCCAAGGTTGTTGAGGGGTTGGATATAAAAGTCAAGAAATCATTATATCATCTATATAATTAAAAGTGTCATCTTGACCACCTCCTGTCTGTGCTGTATATTGATTTTAGAATAAAACGCTACCATATATCGCTATGATTTTTGGCCATCTTACTCAAAATCCTCCTCTGCTGAGCAGGCCCGACGATTTTTCCCATCGATGAAAAATAAAGTTATGAGTGTTTATAAAACCTTGAGATCCTCTCGCCTGTCAATCACCACGATGCAGGTAATCACCCTTCTGCAGGGGGGGAGGACTATAAACCCCGGAGGCCTGGATGTGACTCAGTCATTCTGCAAGAACGTGAGGGTGAGGCCCCGACTCTCATTCTGAGCTGTGAATCAACTGAACTGTGAGTCTGCAATGGGATTTCTTAGCCCTTAATGAAATGAAATGTGTTGTTTGGCCTGCCCTGTGCATGAAACTGCAAAGGCAATGGAAGTGAAATGAAAATGCAATGAGCTGTTCGGCCTGACCTGTGCTTGAAACTGCAATGGCAATGGAAATGCAATGAAAACGCAATCAGATGTTTGGTCTCCCCTGTGCTTGAAACTGCAATGGCATTGGAAATGAAAAGAAAATGCAATCAGCTGTTTGGCCTGCCCTGTGCTTGAAACTACAATGGCAAGGAAGTGAAATGAAAATGCAACCAGCTGTTTGACCTGCCCTGTGCTTGAAACTGCAATGGCAATGGAAGTGAAATGAAAATGCAATCAGCTGTTTGGCCTGCTTTGTGCTTGAAATTGCAATGGCAATGGAAGTGAAATGAAAATGCAATGAGCTGTTCGGCCTGGCCTGTGCTTGAAACTGCAATGACAATGGAAGTGAAAAGAAAATGCAATGAGCTGTTTGGCCTGGCCTGTGCTTGAAACTGCAATGGCAATGGAAGTGAAAAGAAAATGCAATGAGCTGTTCAGCCTGGCCTGTGCTTGAAACTGCAATGGCAATGGAAGTGAAATGAAAATGCAATGAGCTGTTCAGCCGGCCCTGTGCTTGAAACTGCAATGGCAATGGAAGTGAAATGAAAATGCCATGAGCTGTTCGGCCTGCCCTTTGCTTGAAACTGCAATGGCAATGGAAGTGAAATGAAAATGCAATGAGCTGTTCGGCCTGCCCTGTGCTTGAAACTGCATTGGCAATGGAAGTGAAATGAAAAGGCAATGGTTCTTCGGCCAGCCCTGGGCTTGAAACTAAGATGGCAATGGAAGTGAAATGAAAATGCAATGAGCTCTTTGGCCTGCCCTGTGCTTGATGCTGCAATGGCAATGGAAGTGAAATGAAAATGCAATGAGCTGTTCGGCCTGCCCTGTACTTGAAAATGCAATGGCAATGGAAATGAAATATAAATGCAATGAGATGGTTCGGCCTGCCCTGTGCTTAAAACTACAATGGAAATTGATTGTAAATGCACTCTGTTCAGCCTGCCCTGTGCTTGAAATTGAAATGGAAATGAAATGAAATTAGTTGTTTGGCCTGCCTGAAACCACTAATTCTGGCACACAAAGCCCCTATTAGCCAAGAAACCAGTCAGTTTTGCCCAAAATACCTTTATTAGCCCAGGAGGACCATTTCGGACCAAAAGGCCCATGCCAGGCCAGGAAAAGTCCAGAGAATTGCCTTTCATTGGGATTTCACTCAGATATTTTTTTAAAGAGACACTTCGGCCCATCAGGCCTGTACTAGCACATGAGGAGTCCCTTCAGCCCATCAGTAAGTATTCCCCCTGCAAGTATTATATCTCACCCCGGTATTTTTTTCCCTCCCTTCATTGGCTCCCTGTGCGATCCAGGCCATATAACCATATAACCATATAACAATTACAGCACGGAAACAGGCCATCTCGACCCTTCTAGTCCGTGCCGAACACGTATTCTCCCCTAGTCCCATATACCTGTGCTCAGACCATAACCCTCCATTCCTTTCCCGTCCATATAACTATCCAATTTATTTTTAAATGATAAAAACGAACCTGCCTCCACCACCTTCACTGGAAGCTCATTCCACACAGCCACCACTCTCTGAGTAAAGAAGTTCCCCCTCATGTTACCCCTAAACTTCTGTCCCTTAATTCTCAAGTCATGTCCCCTTGTTTGAATCTTCCCTACTCTCAGTGGGAAAAGCTTATCCACGTCAACTCTGTCTATCCCTCTCATCATTGAGTATAGAAGCTGGGATGTAATGTTAAAATTGTACAAGGCATTGGTGAGACCAAATCTGGAGTATGGTGTACAATTTTGGTCGCCCAATTATAGGAAGGATGTCAACAAAATAGAGAGAGGACAGAGGAGATTTACTAGAATGTTGCCTGGGTTTCAACAACTAAGTTACAGAGATAGGTTGAATAAGTTAGGTCTTTATTCTCTGGAGCGCAGAAGGTTAAGGGGGGACTTGATAGAGGTCTTTAAAATGATGAGAGGGATAGACAGAGTTGATGTGATCAAGCTTTTCCCTTTGAGAATAGGGAAGATTCAAACCAGAGGACATGACTTCAGAATTAAGGGACAGAAGTTTAGGGGTAACATGAGGGGGAACTTCTTTACTCAGAGAGTGGTAGCGGTGTGGAATGAGCTTCCAGTGGAAGTGGTGGCGGCAGGTTCGTTGGTATCATTTAAGAATAAATTGTATAGGCATATGGATGAGAAGGGAATGGAGGGTTATGGTATGAGTGCAGGCAGGTGGGACTAAGGGAAAAAAAAAAAAATTGTTCGGCGCGGACTTGTAGGGCCGAGATGGCCTGTTTCCGTGCTGTAATTGTTATATGGTTATATGGTTATCATTTTAAAGACCTCTATCAAGTCCCCCCTTAACCTTCTGCGCTCCAAAGAATAAAGCCCTAACTTGTTCAACCTTTCTCTGTAACTTAGTTGCTGAAACCCAGGCAACATTCTAGTAAATCTCCTCTGTACTCTCTCTATTTTGTTGACATCCTTCCTATAATTAGGCGACCAAAATTGTACCCCATACTCCAGAATTGGCCTCACCAATGCCTTGTACAATTTTAACATTACATCCCAACTTCTATACTCAATGCACTGATTTATAAAGGCCAGCACACCAAAAGCTTTCTTTACCACCCTATCTACATGAGATTCCACTTTCAGGGAACTGTGCACAGTTATTCCCAGATCCCTCTGTTCACCTGCATTCTTCAATTCCCTACCATTTACCATGTACGTCCTATTTTGATTTGTCCTGCCAAGATGTAGCACCTTACACTTATCAGCATTAAACTCCATCTGCCATCTTTCAGACCACTCTTCCAACTGGCATAAATCTCTCTGTAGACTTTGAAAATCTACTTCATTATCTACAACCCCACCTATCTTAGTATCATCTGCATACTTACTAATCCAATTTACCACACCATCATCCAGATCATTGATGTACATGACAAACAACAGTGGACCCAACACAGATCCCTGTGGCACCCCACTAGTCACTGGCCTCCAACCTGACAAACAACCATCCACCATTACTCTCTGGCATCTCCCATTCAGCCATTGTTGAATCCATCTTGCTACTCCACCATTAATACCCAACCATTGAACCTTCTTAACCAACCTTCCATGAGGAACCTTGTCAAAGGCCTTACTGAAGTCCATATATACAACATATACTGCTTTACCCTCATCAATTTCCCGAGTAACCTCTTCAAAAAATTCAAGAAGATTAGTCAAACATGACCTTCCAGGCACAAATCCATGTTGACTGTTCCTAATCAGACCCTGTTTGTCCAGATGCTTATATATATTATCTCTAAGTATCCTTTCCATTAATTTGCCCACCACTGACGTCAAACTAACAGGTCTATAATTGCTAGGTTTCCTCTTAGACCCCTTTTTAAACAATGGAACAATATGCGCAGTACGCCAATCCTCCGGCACTATTCCCGTTTCTAATGACATTTGAAATATTTCTGTCATAGCCCCTGCTATTTCTACACTAACTTCCCTCAATGTCCTAGGGAATATCCTGTCCGGACCTGGAGACTTATCCACTTTTATATTTCTCAAAAGTGTCAGTACTTCCTCTTCTTTGAATCTCATAGTTTCCATAGCTACTCTACTTGTTTCCCTTACCTCACATAATTCAATATCCTTCTCCTTGGTGAATACCGAAGAAAAGAAATTACTTAATAATTTTTATGTACACTTTATTTTATGTTTTTCTCTTTCCCTTAATATGTTTAATAGTGTCAGGAGATGTAAAACTACTGTAGAAATTATGAAGGACAACTCTGGATTCGGGATTCTGAGGTACTTGGCTGCATCACATGAATCATACAGTCTGGTAATAATAGCCAATGCAAGATAATAGTCGAATAAATATCGGAGGTCTCACCTTCTGTAGTTGGAACATCAGAGGTGCGAATGAGCCAATTAAGAGGGGTAAAATTCTGGCACATTTAAAATCATTAAATATGGATATATGATATATGAACAACAAACTCAGATCAGATTAAGGGCAAATTGGATAGGTCAAACCTATTACTCCTCATTCACCTCTAAAGCAAGAGGCACGGCTATTATAATTCGGGAGGGTATACCTTTTAAATTAAAGAAATCTATATCTGATAAAGAGGGAAGATATGTTATAGTCACGGGAGAAATTTATAGTACACCATTAACTATGATAAATATTTACGCGCCTAATTTTGATAACCCACAATTTTTTAGGAAAATAATAGATTTAATCGCAGAGCATAATTATCAAAATATAATAATGGGGGGAGATTTTAACTGTGTTATAGATCCATACTTAGATAAATCAATAAAGCTAGGGAAGCGTCTTGTTAAAACTAAGACCTGTGAATTTTTAAATACTTATATAAAAAATAATAACATAGCTGATATTTGGAGAATAGCAAATCCAAGTGGTAGGGAATACTCATTTTATTCATCAGTTCACAAAACTTATTCGCGAATTGACTATTTTTTATTGGACACAAAATTAATCCCGTATACGAATAAACCATCATATCATAATAGTATTATTTCTGATCATTCACCATTGACTTTTATACTTAAAATTGAGGGAATGCCAAGTATAAAACCTTTTTGGAGATTCAATGTACATATATTAAATAACCCGCAGGGTTATGAGTATATAAAAGAACAAATAAAACTTTTTTTCGAAATAAATGACACGCCGGGTATTTCTGCACCGCTATTATGGGAAACCTTCAAGGCATATATTCGCGGTGTCATAATTTCTTACCAAAGTTTTCAAAATAAGGAAAATAAAAGAGAACTTCAGCGGATAGAACAGAAAATAAAACTACTAGAACTGGACAATGCAACTGACCCAACCATAAATAAACATAATAAGATAACTTTATTGAAATATAAAGTCAATAGAATACTATCGGCTAGAGTAATAAGATTATTCCAAATTACAAAACAAGCACACTTCGAATTTGGGGATAAGCCACATAAACTACTTGCGAGGCAACTGAAGCAACGAGAAAAGGAAAAAACTATTACTAAAATTAAATCAGATAAGGGTGAGTTTTTAACACTGCCTAAGGATATTAATAAGAGGTTTGCCCAATTTTATCACAATTTATATACATCTAAAGTAAATACAGATGTAAGTAAAATTACAAATTTTTTAGATAATTGCAAGCTCCCAAAATTGGATAGTTTAGAACAAGAGCAATTAGGAGCACGGATTACTAATGAAGAAATAAAACAAATAATAAACTCACTGAAAAATGGGAAGACCCCAGGACCAGACGGTTTTAGTAATGAAATTTATAAAAGATTTCAGGAGTCAATTGTACCAAGATTATTCAATTTATACACGCAGGCTTATACTGAAAATAAACTACCAGAAACCCTAGCAGAAGCAGCAATAACACTTATACCAAAAAAAGATAAAGATTTAGATGAACCGGGTTCTTATAGAGCTATTTCACTACTAAATACGGATCAGAAAATTTTAGCAAAGATTCTAGCTAGAAGGCTAAATAATTAGATTAACAATTTAATAAATACGGATCAAACGGGATTTATACCCAAAAGACAATCATTTAATAATTTGAGAAGGCTTTTCAATATAATGTACTCTCATAATGAGGACAATGAAGATATTTCAGTTGTCACGCTGGATGCAGAGAAGGCATTTCATCAAGTAGAATGGCAGTATTTATACAAGGTACTCCAAAAATTCAATGTGGGAGAGAATTTTATTAGACGGGTTAAACTACTTTACGATAGACCTACGGCAAGAATACTAACTAACAATACGTTATCTCCAAAATTTTACTTATCAAGGGGTAATAGGCAAGGGTGTGCTTTATCACCATTGCTATTTGCCCTTATGATAGAACCGTTGGCCGAAATGATTAGAAATCACCCGAATATTCACGGATATAACACTAAGGACTCAAAGAATAAAATTTCACTATATGCTGATGATATCCTTTTATATATTACTAATACACAAACGAGTATACCCACCTTATTAACACTAATTGAGGAATTCGGCTCTTTTTCAGGATATAGAATAAATTGGAATAAAAGCGAAATTATGTCTTTAAAACCACAGGATTCGAGACACTTACTAAAATTCCCTTTCAAAATTGCAACAGAAAAATTCAAGTATCTGGGTATTCAAATTACGAGAAGACACAAATCATTATTTAGTGCCAATTTTATACCACTATTAAATAAACTGAATGATATGATTAAATTTTGGAAAACGCTTCCGCTCTCATTGATAGGTAGAATTAACGCTATAAAAATGACTTTCTTACCACAATTAATATATTTGTTTCAAGCGATCCCAATATATATTCCAAAATATTTTTTCAAAAAACTAGATTCCACTATTACTAATTTTATATGGGATTACAGAACACATAGAATTCAACGAAAGCATTTGTGCAAATCTAAAGAAGTTGGGGGTTTATCATTACCTAACTTTATGTATTACTACTGGGCAGTGCATATTAAGAACATAATGTACTGGCTGGATAGTTCCACTCAGCAGTTGGAGTGGATAAGAATGGAGAAAGAGGAGTGCTATCCGCACGATATAGGAATGATCCTGCTCTCACCGATAAAATTGAATAGTATAATATATAAGAAGAACCCAATTATTCACAATATAATAAGAATTTGGAAACAAATAAAAGTATCCTTGAAATTAAATAATTTATCAGTACTAACCCCACTATTGAACAACCCCGCATTCAAACCTTCTCTCATCGACAACACATATCAACAATGGGATAGACTGGGGATTAGGAAAGTAGGGGATATGTATGAATTGGGCAAACAGTTATCATTTCAACAATTAAAATTAAAATTTAAATTGAAGTATAATCAATATTTTAAATATATACAGGTATGTGACTTTATGAAGAAATATACACATAGATTTCAAACTATATTTTTAGACCCTTTAGAAGAAGCAATGAATATTAAGGCTGATTCACAAAAATTAATATCATACTTTTATAATAATATATTATATAGAGAATCACCCTCAACAGAAGCACTAAGGGAAGATTGGGAACAGGAGCTAATGATAAAGATCTCGAAGGATAGATGGGGAAAGTATTTGATGAATACACATAACTGTTCTATTAATGCAAGACATAATTTAAATCAATTCAAATTATTACATAGATTATATTATTCAAAAACGAGGTTGAATACATTTTATCCAAACGTCTCTCCCAGATGCGATAAATGTTTGTTTCAAAACGCTAATATAACACATTCATTTGTAGGATGTACAAAGTTGAATAAATTTTGGAGTGATATATTTGATATATTT
Source organism: Amblyraja radiata (assembly GCF_010909765.2). Classification (NCBI taxonomy): domain Eukaryota; kingdom Metazoa; phylum Chordata; class Chondrichthyes; order Rajiformes; family Rajidae; genus Amblyraja; species Amblyraja radiata. Next base: position 53,279,603 of record NC_045968.1, read on the forward strand.
ACAAAGCTCTTCAAGTCAAGAATAGAACCCAAAATGGAATGGATTATATTTGGAATAATAGGAGAAGATACCAATTTAAATAAAGACCAAAATGTTTTTTTTAATTATGGGTTAATAATTGGAAAGAAATTGATACTTAAATTTTGGAAAAATACAACCATACCAACTGTTAAAATGTGGATTAGGAATATGATGGACATAGCACGCCTTGAAGAAATGAGACTCCGACTAATAGATAAATATGACCAATTCTTAAGGAGTTGGTCTCCTTTCATCGACTTTTTGGAATCATGTGATGCAGCGGTACCATAAGGATTGCTGATTTCAGTTCATGACGTGGATAGATCTACATCTCCGAATATAGATTTGAAAAATTCTCTTTTAAGGGGCCTTCTCTTCTATTTCTACTTTCCACTTTCTCTTTTTTCTTTTATTTTTTTATTTTTTTATATACACACTACGTTTTTCTACTCTCTACCATCTATTTTACCACTTTTTCCCCTTCCTATTGTTTTCTTTTTCTTGTCTTGCTTACTTCCTTCTCATAACATAAAACTAGAGGTTGTACATAGAATGGATTACGGTATGACATAGTTGGCACCTAAAATTAGGTGCCACTGTATTGTTTTGTACTGTATTAACTTCTAATAAAATAAACAAAAACAAAAAAACAAAAAAAATAAAAAAAATAAAAAAATAAAAGAAATTGCTCAATATCTCCCCCATCTCTTTTGGCTCTGCAGATAGCTGTCCACTCTGACTCTCTAATGGACCAATTATATCCCTCGTTATCCTTTTGCTATTAATATAGCTGTAGAAAGCCTTTGGGTTTACTTTCACCTTTCTTGCCAAAGCAACCTCATATCTTCTTTTGGCTTTTCTAATTTATTTCTTAAGATTCTTTTTACATTCTTTATACTACTCAAGCACCTCATTTACTCCATGCTGCCTATAATTATTGTAGATCTCCCTCTTTTTCCAAACCAAGTGTCCAATTTCCCTTGAAAACCATGGCTCTTTCCGATTTTTACTATTTCCTTTCAACCGAACAGGGACATAAAGATTCTGTACTCTTAAAATTTCACCTTTAAATGTACTCCATTTCTCTTCCACATCTTTCCCATAAAACAAAATGTCCCAATTTACTCCTTTTAAATCCTTTCGCATCTCCTCAAAGTTAGCCTTTCTCCAATCAAAAATCTCAACCCTAGGCCAGGATAGACTTTCCTCCTTCATTGCTGTGATCTGCAGAAAAAGATGAAAAATGTCTAAAATTGATTCTCCACCCTCTCCCCCTTCTCTCTCACAGTCGCTCACCTGTTTTGGGCAGAATTTCAGGCAATTTCTGAGCTGCCAGCCCACCAGGCCTTAGCGACTGAGCTGCCAGCCCACCAGGCCTCAGTGACTGAGCTGCCAGCCCACTAGGCCTGAGTGACTGAGCTGCCAGCCCACCCGGCATGAGTGATTGAGCTGCCACCCTAAGAATCCATTTGGCCCACAATGTCCATACTAACCCTCTGGAAACCAGTCCCTTCGGCCCACAACACTCATACTAGCGCTCCAGACCCCCCCCCCCCCCTGCCCCTCCCACTGGCCACCCATATTGGAATTGGTGGAGCGGTGGAATATTGCATTGGGGGACAGCCCTCCCGTGTGAACATGGGACCCAATGGCCTGCTCATATTTGGAGTGTTGTGTATAGTTCTGGTCACCACAGTATGTGAAAGATGTGGAGGCTTTGAAGAGGGGACAAAAGAGGTTCACTAGGATAGTGTCTAAATTGATGAGCATTAGCTATAATTAGAAGTAGGACAGACCTGGATAGTTTGTTCTGGAGTGGCAAAGCCTGAGTGTCAACCTGTTAAAGGCATTTCAAAATATGAGGAGAATAATTAATTCTCAGTGCATATCTTTGCTTGCATACCCAAGGTATGTAAATAGTCACCACATAAAGGGTGCTGACAAAGTTACAAAGTATCCATGCCAGGTCCCCCTTATTCCTCCTTCCCCTTCCCCTCCACACCGTCTTCCATTGTTCCTCCCCCAGACAGCGGCGTACTCACTCCCACGTGGTCTGTCCTCGTCCGTCGGTCGGTGCCCTCCGTGGCTTCGGCTCAGGCCCCAACTGTGACCCACAAAGCTCGGGCTCCGTCGACTCGCAAAGTCCAAGGTCCAACCCGAGAGGCTCCGACTTGAGAAGCTCCACCGACAAGGCTCCGGCTCCGACACGCGAGGCTCCGACGTTGGCTTCTCCACAGGCTTCTGGGAGATGTCAAATAGTGTTGATATACTCATTTTCCCAGGGTGAAAAGATGAAATTCTAGAGGGGATAGGTTTAGGATGAGAACGGAAATTTAAGGGAGATTTGCAAATCAAGTTTTTTTTTTACACAGGCAGCAGTAGATGATTGAAACATACTACCATGGGGAAGTGGTGGAAGCAGAAACAACAGCAATATATAAGAGGTATTCAGACACGCATATTATCAGGCAGGGAATAGAGGGATATGGACCACATGCAGGCAGACAGGATTTGTTTAGATTGGCATGATGGTTATGGCAGACAAGGTGGGCCAGTGGTGCCTACACCTGAGTTTATGGTCTATCACTTATTCTGAGATTTTGACCCATGCTTCCAGAATCTTATGCCAGGGATCAATCAGGTCACCTTGCATTTTACTGAGCTCTGAAGAATGCAGGGTTAGCCGAGACATTTTCTTCTCACAAGGCAAATCTGGTATTCCAGGAACCAGCCTGGTCGATCTTTATTGCACAACCTCCATGGTGATTAGGTCGAGACACGAGGAACTGCAGATGCTGAAGTTTGTCCAAAACACAAAGTGCTGGAGGAACACAGTAGGTAAGGCAACATCACTTCAGACTGAAGAAGGGTCCCAACCCAAAACATTATCTCCCCATTGCCTCTATAGGTGCTGCCCAATGGGCCTGTCCCACTTAGGCGACTTTTTAGCCGACTACAGGAGAGTCTGCGGGGTCACATGGTCGCCACATGTTCGCGGGCAATTGCCAGGGAGTCGCCTTCATGGTCGTGAAAAATTGGCGGCAACCAGAATGAAGCCGCCATGGAGAGTAGCGAGAATTCTCGTGCTGTGGGTGGGTTGCCAGGAGGTCCTAGTGGGTTGCCAGGAGGTCGAAGGTTCTCATAGGTTGTAGCCAGTGCCGACCGGTGAATTTCATTGACTCATTGGGAAAAGAAAACGTAAGCAGTAGTTTTCAGAACCAAGGATTGGTAAGGTCTCCACTCCTTCTCCCCCTCCTCCCCCCTCTCAGCACCTTTTAAAGGACTTACGTGACCCTTCCCATACACTGTGCTTTCACCGTGTTAATTACAGCGCCAACCTTCCTGTTCATCGCGGTGTGTGTCTGTTTCACATTGGCTTTGCACCATGTGAGTTTCACTTAGACAGCACTCCCCCCCCCCCGCTTGCCCTGTCCCCCACCTGCATAACGGGCTGGTGAAGGAAGCGATGTGTGTGTGTGTTCCACTCTGACAGTCGCTGGCAGTCGCCTGAAAAATCACCTAAGTGGGACAGGCCGATAACCCGTTGAGTTCCTCCAGCACATTGTGTTTTGTTAGCAATTATATCCTTTTTCATACAACGTGAGCACAGTTATGCATAATACTCCAGGTTACATAATTGCAATAAGCCAACTCTACTCCTGTACTTGTGGGAGAGACTGGGGCTAGGGGTCAGCCTTACAATTAAAGGACGTTCATTTAGGAAGGAGATGAGGAGGAGTTTTTTTGGTAAGAGGGTGGTGAATGTGGAATTCTTTGCCACAGAAGGCTGTGAAGGCCAAGTCAATGGATATTTTTAAGGCAGAGATAGATAGATTCATGGTTAGTATGGGTGTCAGGGGTTATGGGGAGGCAATAGAGTGGGGTTAGGAGGGAGAGATAGATCAACCATGATTGAATGCCGGAGTAGACTTAATGGGCCAAATGGCCTAATTCTGCTCCAAACTCATAACCTTAGAGTCATAGTCATAGAGTGGTACAATGTGGAAACAGACCCTTCACCCCACCTGCCCACACCAGCCAACATGTCCCAGCTACACTAGTCCCACTTGCCTGTGCTTGTTCCATATCCCTCCAAACCTGTCCTATCTGTGTACCTGTCTAACTGTTTCTTAAACAATGGGATAGTCCCTGCCTCAATGACCTCCTCTGACAACTTGTTCCATACACCCACCACACTTTGTGTGCAAATGATACCCCTCAGATTCCAATTAAATATTTTCCCCTTCACTTAAACCTATGTCCTCTGGTCCTCGATTCCCCTACTCTGGGCAAGAGACTCTGTGCATCTACTCAATCTCATTATTTTGTACACCTTTATAAGATCACCCCTCATTCTCCTGTGCTCCAAGGAATAGAGACCCAACCTCTCCCTATAGCTCACACCCTCTAGTCCTGGCAACATCCTCCTAAATCTTTTTTGAACCCTTTCAAGATTGACAATATATTTCCTATAACATGGTGCCCAGAACTGAACACAATATTCTAAATACGGTCTCACCAACGTCTTTTACAACTGCAACATGACATCCCAACTTCTATTCTCAATACTCTGAATGATGAAGGACAATGTGCCAAAAGCCTTTTTGATCACCTTATCTACCTGCAACTCGTTCTTCAAGGAACCATACACCGGCACTCCTCGATCCATCTGCTCAACAACACTCCCCAGAGCCCGAACATTCACCGTGTAGGTCCTGCCCATGTTAGACAAACCAAAATGCAACACCTCACACTTCTCTGTATTGCATTCAATCAACCATTCCTCAGCCAACCTGGCCAATCTATCCAGATCCTGCTGCAATCTTTCACAACCATCTTCGCTATCTGTAAAACCACTCACTTTTGTACCATCAGCTAATCTTGCCCCCTCATCCAAATCATTGATGTAGATGACAAACAGTAACCGGCCCAGCGTTGAACCCTGAGGTATACCACTTGTCACAGGCCTCCAGTCTGAGAAGCTACCTTCCACCATAACCCTCTGCTTCCTTCCATGAAGCCAATTTGCTATCCATTCCGCCATCTCTCCTTGGATGCCATGCAATCTAATCTTCTAGAGCAGCCTACTATGCAAAACCTTGTTGAATGCCTTACTGAAATCCATGTACACAACATCTAGATCTCTCCCTTCATCGACCTGAATGGTCACGTCTTCAAAAAAATCAATCAGATTTGTGAGACACCCACAAAACCATGCTGACTATCCCTAATCAGCCCTTGCCCATCCAGATGCATGTATAATCTATCCCTCAGAATACTCTCTCGTACCTTTCCAACGACAGATGGTAAGCTCACTGGCCAACAGTTCCCAACATTTTCCCTGCAGCCCTTCTTGAAAAGAGGCACAACATTTGCCACCCTCCAGTCTTCAGGCACTTCTCCTGTATTTAAGGATGACTTGTAAATTTCAACCAGGACTCCTGCAATTTCCTCTCTAGTTTCCTGCAATGCCCTCAGATATATCTGATCAGGGCCTGGAGATTTGTCTACCTTCATACATGATAGTACCTTCAGTACTTCTTCGATGGTGACACTGACTGCTCTCAAGACACTTCCATTGACTGCCCCAAGTTCCTCCGTCGCTACTGTCTTTCTCCTCAGTAAATACAGAGGAGAAATACTCATTGAGGACCTTGCCCATCTCCTGTGGCTTCACACAGAGTTGATCACTTTGATTCTTGAGAGGTCCGACTCTCTCTCTAGTTATCCTTTTCCCCCTTATGTATTGATAAAATCTTTTGGGATTGTCTTTACTGCTACCCGCCAGCGTATCTCCTGGCCCCTTTTTGCCCTTCTGGGCTCCTTTTTCAGTTTACTCCCTAGTTCCAGAAACTCCTCCAGGGATGCACTTGATCCCAGCTGCCCATACCTATCCCATGCTTCCTTCTTGTTTTTGACCAACGCCTCAATTTCCCTCGTCAGCTAAATTTCCTTACATTTACCTGCTTTGCCCTTCACTCTAACAGGGACGTACAAATCCTGAGCTTTCATCAGCACACTTTTGAAAGCATCACACTTGGCTGATGTTATGATCTTATCAATATAATTAAAAGTCTCATCTTGACCACTTCCTGTCTGCGCTGTATATTGATTTTAGAAAAAACGCTACCCTGTATTGTGTGGATTTTGGGCATCTTACTCACAGTCCTCCTCTGCTGAGCCAGCCCCACGAAGATTTTTCCCATCGATGAAAAATTAAAAGGTTATGAGTGTTTAAAAAAACTTGAGATCAACCGATTGGTCCTCTCACCTGTCAATCACCGCGATGAAGGTAACGCACCTTCTGGGAGGGGCAGGACTTTCAAACCACGGATGCCTGGACATGAGTCAGTCACTCTGCAAGATCGCGAGGGAGGGGCCACGACTGTCATTCTAAGCTATGTATCAACTGAACTGTGAGTCTGCAATGTACTTGCAATAAATGATTTGTTAGCCCTTAATGACAATGCATGAGTTTGGCCTGCTGCCCTGCCTGTGCTTGCAACTGCAATGCTTTATTAGGTCCGACTGTGTTTGGAAGGAATAAATGCTTTATTAGGTCCGACTGTGTTTAGTCCAAAGGTCCCACTCATTTTGTGACTTCCGCTTAGTGGACAGGTCGTGCTGATTGCGTACTTTCCGGTGAGTGCAGAGGTTGCTCTGATTGCGTTATATCCGGTAAGTGCAGAGGTCACTCTGATTGCGGAAGTGCCACTGACTGCGGAAGCCCCACAGTGGAGAGGCCGGGCTCAGCCATGTGAGTAGATTCAAGAAAGTTTACTGCTATATATATGGTGTGTGAGTCTGTGTGTGAGTGTGAGTGTGAGTGTCTGTGTATGTGTGACTGTGTGTGGGTGTCCGTGTGTGTGTGAGTGTGTGAGTGTGTATGTGTGTGTGTGTGTGTGTGTGTGTGTGTGTGAGTGTATGTGTGTGAGTGTGTGTGTCTGTGTGAGTGTATGTGTGTGAGTGTGTGTGTATGTGTGTAAATGTATGTGTGAGTGTATGTGTGAGTGTGTGTCTGTGTGTGAGTGTATTGGTGTGTGTGTGTGTATATTGGTGTGTGTGTGTGAGTGTGTGTGTGTGTGTGTGAGTGTGAGTGTGTGTGTGTGTGTGTGTGTGTGTGTGTGTGTGTGTGTGTGTGTGTGTGTGTGTGTGTGTGTGTGTGTGTGTGTGTGTGTGTGTGTGTGTGTGTGTGTGTGTGCGTGTGTGTGTGTGTGGGGGGGGGGGAGTCTGTGTATGTGAGTGTAAGTATATGAATTTCTGGCAGTTTCTGAGCTGCCAGCCCGCCAGGCCTGAGTTACTGAGCTGCCAGCCCAAGAATCTATTCGGCCCGCAATGTCCATACTAGCCCTCAAACCAGTCCCTTCTTCCCATAACACCCATGCTAGCGCTCCAGAAAGCCCCACCCCCCCTCCCACTGTTGGGGAACCAGCCCTTCCGTTTGAAGCTGGGACCCAACGGGTCCCACAGTCTAGTGACTACTTAAAAGGCCAACATACCATTTGCCCTCCCAAGTGCTTGCTGTACCTGTAATTGGTATGACCTTTATTTACAATTGCATACTCAATTAACTACTCAGCTTTTACCGCATCTTTCCTTGAAGATGTTTCTATGGACACTTGCTCTGATTCTATCATTACAGCACACAAATGAACAATCTACCTCACCACACACAAAGCAGGAACTATTTATTAGACAATAGTAAGCAACAGCACAATAAAACAATACCCACACAAATTCCAATGATATTTAATCCCTCTGATAAGTAAATATTTGCTTGAACACATACCGGCAAAATATAATGGATATTCTTCAATATGCTGCTTCTCCCATTATATCATGAAATTGATCTCACTTCTATAAGTCATGGAATGTTGTTTTGATTGTATGGCCACGGCTTTAGTCATCTCATCACTACTAGAAATAGAAAAATTAGTAGAATTGGTTCCTGCTCTCAATTACCATGACTGCTTATTATTGTTTCAAGATCATATCAGAATGAAAAGATCACTTATGTTTAATTTGCAGCAATCTGTTTTTTTAACTTGTTGCCCATGAGTCCTGCACACACACACATGCAGTATCAAGTATGAGGAGCTTGTGGACTTAACCAAGATTGAGACCAACCTGTTGTCCCAGTCACCTTTCCCTTTTCTCTCAAACATCTCGTCAATTTCCTAAGGTTCATCAAAACAGGCGGAAACCATTTAAAGGAGTTCAAAATTCAGACCTACATGCAATTTGCACAAGCAAATACAGAATACATGGTGGCACAGCGGTAGTGTTGCTGCCTTACAGCACCGGAGACCTGGGTTCGAATGTGACTACGGCTGCTGTCTGTACGGAATTATGGAATTAGTACATTCTCCCTGTGACCTGCATAGGTTTCCGCCAGGTCCTCTCACACACCAATGACGTGCAGGTTTGTAGGTTATTTGACTTTGGTAAAAATTGTCTGTAGTGTGTAGTATAGTGCTAGTGTGCGGGGATCACTGGTCGGTGCAGACTCGGTAGGCCAAAGGGTCTGTTTCTGCACTGTATCTCTAAACTAAACTAAACCCAAGTCCAAACTTCTTTCTCTAACTGACTCCACAGAACAAGAGATGAATTTATTGAAATATAAGATTCTGAGGGCAATTTGTTGGAAGGGTGTTTGTGTGATGGATAAAGGATCATTTAAGACAATGGATATTTTTTCTCCTTGTGAGTTTCACTGCACTAAGAGCTGCCACACTGAGCCATTATGCCTATTTAAAGTTGAAAGATTTTTTGGAGTACAGAATTGAAGTGTATTGTGGGTTCTTCTGAACTGGCCTACAACTGAGCACCACTCACTTACACATGGAGCATCAAGGAAAACACAGCTGTGCATTGCAGGATTTTCTTCAGGCATGGTTCAACAAACTACAGTAGTTAAACATGTGACATCGTCTGTACAGTGTTAGCAATCCTGTCATCCTTAAAGTGAGCACATCCCCCATGGCTGTTAGACAGACACAACGGTAATCAAGAATAATTGATAGGAAAGTGGATTTGAGTTTATGATTGGATCTGCAATGATCTTACAGTCATATAGTATAAAGGCTGTTTAAGTGGCTTTTTCACGGGGCGACTTGACGCAAGAGTGAACCAGAGTTTAACATCGTGGGAACCTCGTGCGATAGCAGTACGGCATTCGTGGACCACCGTGGACCACCGTGGCGCTAACGGCAGGTAATCGTGTAACATGGTCACTCGGGAGAAAATTCAAGAAAGTTTGAATTTCTCCAAGAGTGACTTGTACACTTGTGGTTGAGCATTGCAAAATTTTATATGAACAAGTGGCCAGTGCGATATCCGTGCGATATCCGTAATAACTCTTGCGGGTACCGTGGGAACTCCTGCGAACGGTGAGTAACTGAGCAGTTTGATTGTCAGTGCTTGTTTTACCTCATTGTTAAATAAATATATTTTTTACTATCAGATTGATGTCTGCAATTCCTCATTAACACATCACTACAAGATGAATGTTTCTAATGTTATAATCCCTCTCATGCTGAAACACAAAATAGTTGAAGGGAGGTGAAATAATCACATTTTCATTCTTTTTCATCTTTGAGTGTTCAGGTACCTCACTTGCTGAGCTATTTTACTCCAGCAGTTTGTGTCTCTTTTTGTCTAAAGCAGTTTCTAAGACTGTAGGAACTCCGCGGGCCAGGCAGCATCTACGGAGGGAAATGGACAGGCGACCCTTTCTTCAGGCTGCCTTATCTCTCTCCCCCCCCCACCCCCTCCCCCCTACTCCCACCCACACACACAAATGCTGGAGAAACTCAGCGGGTGCAGCAGCATCTATGGAATGAAGGAAATAGGCAACGTTGCCTACTACCCTCTGTGTAAAGAAGCTGCTCCTCAGCTTTCTATTAAATCTTGCCCTCTCACCTTAAACCCGTGTTCTCTACTTTTTGATGCCCCGACCCTGAGTAAAAGTCTGTGCATTTCCCCTCGGTTATACACCTCCATTAGATCACCCTTCAGCCTCCTGCACTCCAAGTAACATAATCCTCGCCTGCCCAACCTCAGCGGGAGAAACTCAGCGGGTGCAGCAGCATCTATGGAACGAAGGAAATAGGCAACGTTACCTACTTCCTTCGCTCCATAGATGCTGCTGCACCTGCTGAGTTCCTCCAGCATTATTGTGTACCTTCGATTTTCCAGCATCTGCAGTTCCTTCTTAAACACAAATGCACCGAGTTCCTCCAGCATTTCGTGTTTTGTTCAGTATTCCAGCATCCGCTGTCTCCCGCGTCTCCAATAAAACAAAACTACTGTCAAAAGGGTGAAGAATAGGGGCAGAGATAGATACATTCCTGATTAGTGCGGCTGTCAGGAGGTTATGGGGAGAAGGCAAGAGAATGTGGTTGAGAGGGAGAGATAGATCAGCCGCGATTGAATGGCGGAGTGGACTTAATGGACCGAATGGCCTAATTTTGCTCCTATAACTAACAAAGATAGTAATTGTTAGGGAAATTTAGTTATTAAAGACGAGGGGGAGCAGAAATGGGCAGTCTGGGATGGCTCGCGAGATACTTGCATAGAGGCACAAAAGTTAAAGAAAGGGCAGATAAACAGAGAGGGGGGGGACTTCCCTCAGTGCCCATCTGTTACCATTAATTGGACAGTTCGGTCTGTGAAACGCAACACGCCAACCCCGACATCCAGCCCGGTGGTCAGTCCTTTGAAGATAGACACCAGTTGCTTGGAGCAACTCAGCCGGACAGGCAGCAACTCTGGAGAGAAGGAACTGGTGGCGTTTCGGGTCGAGAGCCTTCTTCAGACTGAGGTCAATCCTCTGCATGGATAACAGGAGTCCCAGCCAACACGACAATCGCCCGCTGCAGTCTCGGAGCTTCCACTGCGAAAACGGTGCCTACATTTGAGCACTTATGTAACTGAACCATCCTAACACCAACCACAGACCATTCCTGAACTACTACCTACCTCATTCGAGACCCTCGGACTATCTTAGATCGTATACTCACTGGCGTTATCGAGTTACAGTGTGGAAACCGGCCCTTCGGCTCAACTTGCCCATACAGGCCAAAATGTCCCATCGAAACTAGTCCCATCTGCCTGCGTCTGGTCCATATCCCTCCCAACCTGTCTTATCCATGTACCTGTCTAAATGTTTCTTAAATGTATGGATGGACCCAGCCTCAACTACCTCCTCTGGCAGCTTGTTCCATACACCCACCACCCTTTGTGCCAAAATGTTACCCCTCACTCAGATTCCTATTAGATCTTCCCCCCTCACCTTGAACCTATGCCCTCTGGTCCTCGAATCCCCTCTGTGGGCAAAGGACATATAATACCCTGGACTCTGTCTATTTCCCTGCCTGTTCGTCTCATGGTTTTGTACACCTCTCAGCCTCTGTCCCCAGTGTGGAGTTAAGGGCTTGTTTATGGGCGCCCTGGGCTGAGAACTCTGGAGGATGGGTTTTAGACTTTATCGGGAATCGAGATAGACCCTGTAATGCAGGAGCAAAGAATCGCAGACGCTAATCTGCATTGGAAAGACACAATATGCGGGAGTAACTCAGCGCTGAAGAAGAGTCCCGACCCGAAACATCATCTATCCATGTTGTCTAGCGATGCTGGCTGACCCGCTGAGTTGCTCCAGCGCTTTGTGTCTTTCCACTAGACCTGTAATAAGTCTCGGCTGGGTGTTTACTGGGATCTCTGGTGTTTAATAGACGTCCTGATGTTGTTTTTGATCGGGTTTACTACTGACAGTATTTAATCAGATCCATATTAAATCATTCCCCCTTCACCTTAAACCTATGTAATCTGGTCCTCGATTCGCCTACTCTGGGCAAGAGATTGTGCATCTACCCGATCGATTCCTCGCATGATTTTAAACATTATCTTGCACACAGCGTTGTTCCCTTCACCATGTATACACCATTTATGGCTCGATTGTTACTATTTATTGTCCGTCTACTGACTGGTTAAACGTTTGAAAGTTTCACCTCTCAGTAGATAATAAAATAAGACAACCATCACGGTCAATGTGAGACAAAGTCTTTATTCCTATTTGACAAAATAAAAAGACGACTTCTTGCACATATTGAGAGAAGGTGCATCACACCAAACAACATTTGTCTAAAAAAAACAGATTATTCTTCAGCTCATTAAAGAGCTCGGGTGAAAGTTTGTGAATGCACTTTTATCCTCTTCGCACAGCACATTAAGCAGCTGATGATATTGTCCAAATTGAGGTCTCCGTTGAAAGATGGGCTTCACCCAGTGAGACTTCCTCTTAATTCTCTTTTTAATTAATCTCACCCTTCTGCCTTCACGCAAGCGTTCTCGATGCATAGTTAGTATAGGCATGTCTCCAAATGAGCCAATTCAACCAAGGGAGGAATATAGTGTGTGAAAAAAACCAATATAGTGTGTGAAAACAAAGTAACATCATTTGTGCCACGTAATTAACAACACTACAGTTCACGATGTTCATTCAAGATTAACGGGAAAGCTCGGGAGACGGACAAGTCACTCGCACAAATAACAGAAATGCCGAGTACCGTGGGAACTCTTTATCTACCCCCCGTTATATCGTGCGAAACTCGTGCTGGACCACGACCACTTCACTCTGGTGACATCTTGCGTCAACTCGCCCCGTGAAAAAGCCCCATAATTCCACCATGTCTGTGCCAACCATCAGGTACCCAACCATTCTAATTACATTACCCTAAATTAATAATAATAATAATAATAATAATAATAATAATAATAATCATAATAATAATAATAATAATAATAATAATAATAATAATAATAATAATAATTATAATAATTATAATAATAATTATAATAATAATAATATTATTATTATTATTATTATTATTATTATTTAAAAAAAACATTTAATTGTATAGCACATTTAAAAACAACTCACATTGCCCAAAGTGCTTCACATCAGTGCGGGTACTAATTTGATACATACAACGGTAGACAGACCTAACGATACATACATAAAATGTTTACAAGAGGGGCTCTATAATGCTTGGGTGTAGAAATAGGTTTTGAGTTGTGACTTAAAGGAGTCAATGGTGGGTGCAATTCTGATGAGGAGCGGGATGCTTTTCCACAGTCTAGGTGCTGCAACCGCAAAAGCGCGGTCACCCCTGAGCTTAAACCTAGACCGCGGGATAGTCAGTAGCCCCAAGTCGGCCGACCTGAGGGACCCGGAGGTAGAATAGTTGGTTAGACAATTTTTGATATAGGGAGGGGCAAGCCCGCTAAGAGCTTTGTAAACATATAAAAGGAGCTTGAAGTTAATTCTATACCGTACTGGGAGCCAGTGGAGAGAGGCCAGGATCGGGGTGATGTGGTCCCTTTTACGGGTATCCATCAGAAATCTTGCTGCGGCGTTTTGAACCAATTGCAGACGGGACAGGGATGATTGGCTGATGCCAATGTGTAGGGAGTTGCAGTAATCAACGCGGGAAAAGATGAATGCGTGGATGATTTTTTTTCAAGGTCGTCGAATTTGAGGAATTATTTGATTTTAGCTATTGTATGAAGCTGGAAGAAACCAGCTTTTACCACAGAGTTGACTTGCTTGTCAAACTTTAATGCAGAGTCAAATATCACGCCAAGGTTTTTGACATGCAGTTTGACTAAGGAGGTTAGGCTTCCAAGGCTGCCTGTTATCATTTTGATGGGGTCGGAGGGGCCGAGTAGGATGACCTCAGATTTGCTCTCTTTAAATTGGAGGAAGTTCTGAGCCATCCAGCATTTTAAATCATCGAGGCAATGCGTGAGGCTGTTTAAATTACACTGATTGTTGGGTTTCAGGGAGAGATAGAGCTGTGTATCATCTGCATAATAGTGGAAAGTAGGTCCCTTGCAGTCAGAAACAGGTGAATTGATCATGGGGAACAAGGATATGGCGGACCAATTGAATAACTACTTTGGTTCCGTCTTCACTAAGGAAGACATAAATAATCTGCCGGAAATAGCAGGGGACCGCGGGTCAAAGGAGATGGAGGAACTGAGTGAAATCCAGGTTAGTCGGGAAGTGGTGTTGGGTAAATTGAATGGATTAAAGGCCGATAAATCCCCAGGGCCAGATAGGGGATTAGCTCCAGAAGTAGCTCCAGAAATAGTGGATGCATTAGTGATAATTTTTCAAAACTCTTTAGATTCGGGAGTAGTTCCTGAGGATTTGAGGGTAGCTAATGTAACCCCACTTTTTAAAAAGGGAGGGACAGAGAAAATTTGGGAATTACAGACCAGTTAGTCTAACATCGGTAGTGGGGAAACTGCTAGAGTAAGTTATTAAA